>NC_056524.1:139494282-139563441 GCF_019175285.1 Sceloporus undulatus | reverse complement strand
TAAAATATGAACCATGGTTTGCACAAAATGTAAACCATAGTTTAGAACTGAACTCTGGATAGGAGGTTCTTTCATCAGGGGGCCTTTCCCCCCCACTTCTATCAGACCTCACTCTTCTTCACTGAAAATTCCTTTGCAGTAAACTTGCTTTGCACCTGCTTTCCACATGCTAAACGCTGATCCAGCTACAAAACCAAAGAGAGGTAAAACCATCAAGAAGATGGTGATGATTAATTTGTGGTGGCCCATTCATATACAGTATTCATATATGCAAATTATTTGAGGCTATGATCCAAGAGCAATGAACATTAAAATCAATCTATATATGGAAAGCCATGCATGAGCTGTCTCTTATGTATTAATGCATTCTAAGCTGCTGGTGAAGGACTTCCTGTGATCAGAGTTAGGGGCAAAACAGATGGTCAAAATAAGCAGGTTTCTGGCCAGCTTCGAGGTGGGGCATTTAGACAATGCATGCTTTGAAGCCAACTGGAAAGCACACCCAAGCTATGGGGAGAAAAGCCAAATTAAAAAGGAGCTGGATTTTTCCACTTCTTCCTGGAAAGTGTGCACCTTAGCATGTACATATAAATGCATCGATGCCAGGGTGTTCCAAAGGGGCACTCTTTCCAAACCCAAACCCTGATTGTGCATGTAAACACCCTGTTGCAGGAGCGCATTTAAAAAGGATGGAGCTGCTGTACCCAAGCAGTTGCGGTGGCAATGCCCAAAAGAGAAACTGTGACACCTCTCATGGAGATGAGTACAACATACACAAAACAGTCAAAGAAAGGGCATGGGTGAAGGGTGTGTGTGTGAAAGGGTAGTATTATTGCACCTTGCTGGCATCTGCATGGGCACACCTCTGCTCCAATGCTCTTGCTCCTGGTGAAGTGCTGCACATGCAAATGTGTGCAGGTTCACAGGGACAGCCATCCAATGAGATGGCAGTTGCCAGTGGTTTGCACCTGGGAAGGTGCACAAAAATGGGGGGGGGGACTGTAAAAAAACAAAACCCAGCAGCAAGGCTTCAAGCTACACTGTGCTGTCATGACATGCACACTGCCGCCACCTTGGGAGCAGGCAGTGTGGCTGGTGGACTTTCAGCGCGGCTTTGGAAGAGTCAGCTTCAAGCTGCTTTTTCCTGCCTGTCTGTTTCACCAATTAGTTAGCAAGAATGGTGGAAAGTAACTTCTGATTATAATCAGCTGAAGCAGTTTATTGAAGCAATGGCTTTGAATTGCAAATATCTAGTTTAACCTCCAGCTAATTTTACTACAGGCCTGCACAAAGTGTGACTCACAAAGTTGAACATAGCCCAGCCATATGCTAGGTGAGTGCTGGATAATCTTTCTGTTACTGAGGTCTAGGAAGGAAACAAAAAAGGGACTCTAAAGCTAAGAAGAAATCATCTTTACATGCCATCCAATACAGAGTTCTGTTAATCCTGGAATCTTGCTAACTATAAATGTAATATTTATACATTTATAATATAATAATAATTAAATTGCTTTCTACAGAGTTATCTTTGCACATGCTTTCTACTTGACAGGGTAGAAACTCATTGCATTAACAACAAAAAATCTTGGCTGGGTAACCTTCTCTGGGCTTTGCTTCACTTGGCTCTAGTTTTTGCATCTGTGGACCTCCTTTATTGTATTTAAAAGCATTTTGCCTGCAACGTCATTCTTCTTTGGGGAGATGATTCTTTCTGACTTTTCTATTTAGAGACAGAAAGAATCAAACAGCCCTACAGGGCTGTGGCAAGGCACTTGAGATAAGTGGTTCCTTCCCCCTCCCCTTGTATTACTTATTTATTAAAACTGGTGGAGCATAACTAAGATGATGAAAAAAGACTAAGGAAATATGGAAAACAATGGCCTTCAGATTTTAATGGGAGATATGGCTGGAAGCTATTTGTAAATTATTTAAAAAATTGATTTTATTCTCACAGCCACCCTCCAAGGTGTATTTGTCTGCCTTATTATATTTGCCTTGTGTGTTGCTTCAGACCACTTACAGAGAATTGTGGGCTTTTTATGGGCCAGAGTCATTCAGTCTTACTAATTAAACGTGAAATTTACATTGAGGTGCTGCATGTGTTTCTCTTTTCCACCATCCCTTAAATTCTGTCAATGGCTGTACCAGTTGCCCATCTAGAAGTATTAATAACAAGTCAATAGTGAAACTCAAGCATGCTATAATTTATCTGCCTGGGGCTTCTAGCTATATTTCCTGATTGTATATGTTCACAAGTAATTAAAACATGTATTTATAGATGAGTAAAATTTGCTCAAGATATGGTCTTTCTCACACAGGGAAATGCTCAGAGATTTGGTTTACTCTTCCATGGCACAGACAGAGTAAGTCCCAAGAGCATTACAAGTGTGGATCATTTGGCACATGTATAGCATAGCCAAGGATGCATAGTACAGTCCATAATGGTGGTGCTCATAAAACTGATTGCTGCTGCTGTCAGGTCCTGAAGTAAGGACATCTTTGGATGGTTTTATGTGTGGTTTCTACAGCCAGTGCCACTTTTAGCTTGCATACTTGCTTGTACTAAGTATTTACAAGATAAATCAGTATGGTGGTGCTTGTGGCATTTGATTCTGCAAAGCCTTTAAGACCATGACAAACTGAGCATGGCAGCCTGGATTTCAGGAAAGAGGGTTGTCTGGAGAGGTCAGAAAACACTGTAACCCTTTATGTTATGAAGTATAATTTAGTAAAGTATAATCCTTTCCCTCCTCTGGTGAGTTCCAGACAATTTATATGGGGATTGTTCAGTCTTTATGCTGCCAAGACTTCTGCAGTGGTCCCTCCACATTCACTGGGGTTAGGAGTGAAGGACCTCCATGAATGTGGTAAAACCACAAATAAAAAACAACAACACTATTCTTTATTTTACCTGAGAGAACACCTCTCTGGAAATCTCCAAGTCCTCCAATGTAACTCTATGTTCAACATCTGCCAGATGCTGATCATAGAATCTTGCTGGAGGACCTATGAATGCCTAGAGAAGTATTTTCTCTCGGAACTTCTAGGTTCTCCTGTACAACTCTATGGTCAATTTCTGGCAAAGTTGCACTGGAGGACTTAGAGATTCCTAGAGAGAACATATTAATCAAACCCACAAATAATCAAAACCACAAAAATCAAACCCACAAATGTGGAGGACCAACTGTATTAGGTAGTTTAAACAATAAGAGAGTGATCATTTAAAAGGTTGCAAAATCAACAAATGATCACTTAGTAGTGAACACATTTATTGTGGCATAACCTTTATTGGGATCACGTACATTTTATCAGAAGCAGTTCTGGAAGCTGTAGCTCATTCAATCATATGTTATGATAAATCTGTTATCCTTTAAGTTACCACAAATCTCTCTGATTGTTTGCTACAAGGAAAAAAAAGTCTGTTCTTTACAGTTGGGGTTTTGCCTATTGTGAACTCTCATTCCTCTTTCCTAGCCTGAACATGAGCACACAATCCCCCCCCTCAGATTTATCCATGAGAAATGCAACTTTAATATTCTGAAGTGAAACACTTTTTCCCTTTAGAATACCAATTAAAAAGTCAATATGAAAATAAGTTATTAATAAACAGTTTCTTGTAACCGAATGCTCTGCAATAGTGGAAATCTAAGAGGAGTCTAGTAAAATATTGTCCAAAGAATGATTTTACAACCTCAGATAATTAAATATGCATGAACTAGATGCATTTACTCTTCTTTGCACCCCCCCCCCAATAATTTTCAATAGTTCTTGGCCCCTGGTGTTCAGTGCACTGAGCCGCAAAAAGAAATTGGGTGCAATGTTTACTGTTCCCTTTATGGCAGAGTGAATGGGAACAGACCCAACCACAGAGAAACATTTCCCAGCCCCACATTGTGGTGCTTATTTGCTTGTAAATATTTTTAAGCTTGACTCTGAGAAGAGAGTGGAGAGGTCAGTAAACAGCAAATGTGAACTGATCGGAAGCTGTGTTAAGTTTGTATGCCTATGTCACTACACTACTGGCTGTATTTTTAAACCCATGCAGTGAGGCAGGCTTCAGTACCCTTGTACAGATGTCTCCTTGAAAAAGTGCACAACAGAATATTTTGAAGTAAGGAAACCAGAAGAGAGCTTTCAGAACTGACAGTGTTGCCATGATGTGATTTTTATTCATCTGCATAAGCATAACTGCACTATGGAATTCAAATAGCATATTTCGTCTTATGACCTGTCTGCATGAATGTCTGTGAATTTAATGCAGTGCATCTAGGCTGCATTTGTACTAGTGTGGGGTTTATGTACCTCTGGTTCTTCTATGTCCTGGCATGATTTCATTCTGTGCCCCTATGTAGTTGGATTGTTTGAAGGGCTCCCTATTTGTCTTTCTCCTAGGTTCACTTTACTGTGCCAATCCAAATGCCAACCCAAGGAAGAGGGAAATAGGTTCTTAGAAGGAACCCATTCTTTCTGACACAAAGTTATATCTTTTCACACTCATGCAATAAAAGATGCTAGTCCTCAGGTCCTGGCTCTGAGTCTGCAGTTTCCTGGATCATCCCCAGCAGGAGATAAGGGTGCAAATTCCCATTTTTGTGGGCTCGGCTCTGAGCAAGAGGGAAAGGACTGTGTGCAGGTATTCAGCTCAACTAGTAGGGCAGGAGCTTGCTACAGTATCCAAAAGTTCTGCAACTTGCAAAGACTTTCTGGGGGTTTATGTATTTATTTAGTTAGCTTCCTTCTTCCCTCCCTGTCCTAGTGGTGACCAGATGTCCTAACCACAAATGAGGGCAATGGATAATAATAATAATTTTTATTTATATTTCCCGCCTCTCCCTGTGGATCGAGGCAGGAATTCAACAATAGAAAAAAACATTACAAGATAAAGAACTACAATTTCACACTCAATACACTCAATAAAATAAAACCACTATCAATACAATACATAGACTAAATCATCATTTAAAATACATATCTTTACAAATAGAGGTGGGGTATTTCTAACTCTCTTATAGCAGATTGGGTGGATAGGCCTTCCGGAAGAGATCTGTCTTAAGTGCCTTCTTAAAGGCATCTAAGGTAGTAATGAAATGGATCTCCTCCGGCAAACCATTCCATAATTTAGGAGCTACGGCAGTAAATGCCCTGTGGGAAGTTATTGTTAACCTGGTGTTTACATACTCTAAGGTTCTTCCAGTTGTTTTGAGAGTGCGGGGCAGATTGTGTAGGGAGAGGCGTTCCCTCAAATAACACGGGCCCAAGCCATGTAGGGCTTTAAAAGTAATAACCAACACTTTGTGCTGTGCCCGGAAGCTAATTGGTAGCCAGTGAAAAGATTTTAATATTGGTGTTATGTGGTCTGATTTAGATGTTCCAGTGACCAGTTTGGCTGCTGCATTTTGCACCATTTGAAGTTTCCGAACTTGGTACATAGATAGCCCCATGTAGAGTGCATTAGAGAATTCTAAACAAGAGATTACCAGTGCATGTACCATTGCTTCAAGGTCCTTTTGGTTCAGGTAGAGATGCAGTTGGCGCATCAGCTGAAGTTGGTACCATGCACTCCTGGCCATCACATCCACATGGGATGATAACTGTAAAGATCGGTCCAGGAGTACTCCCAAACTGTGAACTTTGTCCTTTATGGGAAGTGTGACCCCGTTCAGGACTGGTTGATAAAATTCTGTCCCTGAACTTGGGGTACCTATCACAAGTACCTCTGTTTTCTCTGGATTCAACTTGAGTTGAATGTCTGATGGAATTGTGCAGATGATGTCTTAGTTATTCCCGATTTACACTGTAAAATACTAAGTGTTTCTGCTTTAGATTAAAAAAAAAGAATTTGGAATACTTTTTAAAGGCAGAAAGTGCATAATTATTAAAAATGATGTTGTGTTTTCTCAAGCATTTCAAAATGATGGTGTATATGAATATGAGTTAAGTCTTTCAGCTCAATAAGCAAATGTGCCTCAAGCACAGATGGCTAAGAACAGCCTTCTTCTATGGCACAAACATCTTGCACATCATGACCAAAAGGCAATTCTTCAACTACAGAAGCAGAACTTGTCCACGTGTATCAAGGCAAATCCATGAGACAATGAGAACACTAACAGGTACATACCATGTGTTGAAGAAAAGGCAGCTAGGCCCTCATTTCAGACAAGGACTGAAAAGAGAATAATCAAGGTGCTAAATCTCATAGACACTGACCTATGGGGACCATTTAATGTGCCCATACTTGTCAGAAACAGATAAGCTGTATTTTTTCTGGATGACTTTTTAAGATATTGTGTTACAGAAAACTCTGGAGTGATGTCATCATGACTACAACATATCTTCAGAATAGTTGTCAACGAAAGGCACCTCATGAACACTCTTTCAGATGTGGCATGGCAGAACATTAGAACCTTTGGGAGCATTTCATATGCATACATAACAAAACAAAGACAACACAGCTAGATCCTAGAATTGAACAGATTATTCTAATTGGTTATTCTGAAGGAAGCAAAGGGTATAAAGTAATAAATTTAAAAACTGGCAAAGTTACTACATCTGTGGTTTACTTTGATGAATGAGTTGATAAGAGAGGAACTATGCAAGATTTTTCAAAGGAACAAGATATTTTAATAATAATAATAATAATAATAATAGTAATAATAATAAACTTTATTTTTACTTCGCCTCCCCATTCAGGATTGAGGTGGCTTACAATAAAAATCCACATAATACAATAATCCCAATTAGTCCCTCCCTCCCCTAAAACATCAATTAAACACATTAAACATTAAAATAATCCATTAAAATGAACAACAATGGGCAATGGGGTTTCAGGGTATTCTGTGTGATGGTCGATACAATGGGTGGCCAAGGTTGCTATTCAGGAAAGGCGTGCTGGAAGAGATCCGTCTTGACAGCCTTCTTAAAGCTGTCCAATCTGGTAATGTGACGGATCTCTTCTAACAGGCTGCTCCATAATCTGGGAATGGTAGAAGAAAAGGACCTCTAGGTAACCGCCACCAACCTGGTCTTTATAAGCTGTAATAGATTCCTCCCAGAGGATCTGAATGCACAGGGTGGATTGTATGGAAGGAGACGATCCCGTAAATACCCAAAGGTCATTACCAACACCTTGTACTGCACCCAGAAACTAATAGGCAGCTAGTGATTTTAAAATAGGTTTTATGTGGTCACTTCTAGTTTTTCCAGTAACCAACCTGGCTGCCATATTTTGAAGTAACTGAGGTTTCCAGGCTAGGCACAAGGGTAGCCCCATGTAGAGCACATTGCAGAAGTAGAATCGTGAGATTTCTCACAAGAAGAGACTATGTTAGAGTCCATGGAAGAGCAAGAACAAAATGTTATATCTCTCATAGAAGTACAAATGATGCCTCCTTTGGGATATCAGAAGCAGCTGTACAACCTGATCTTGAACAGAGGAATGAGATGTATGCTGTAGAAAGTGAGCTAAAGACAGACAGCAGTACACAGACAGAAGTGGGTGCAGATGATGTTGACTGCAGTCTGCAGTGTCTCTCGTGTGACTTGATTCATTGTTTGAACACTGCATTTGGTGGTCCCTATGCCGACTTGTCCACAGCTGCATGGCATGTGGTAAAGCTCAGACATCAGAAGGGCTACTAGACCCAGAAAAACCCATAAGAGTGAAGACAAACAACCACCCAAAGGGAAAGTTTTTTTTTTTTTTACCATACATCAAAGGAGTCACAGACAGAATCGGGAAACTGGTGAGTAAACACAACCTCCAAATGATTTAAAAACTGACCAAGAAAATCCAGCAAATGTTGCACTCAGCGAAGGACAGGAGAGATCCTCTCATGGCCGCCGGAGTTTACTGCATACTGTGCAGCTGTGGACAAGTCTACATAGGGACCAGCAAACCCAATGTTCAAACATGAATCAAGGAACACATGAGACACTGCAAACTGGGCCAGCCAGAAAAATTAGCAACAGCAGAACAAGTTATAAGCCAACCTTGGCATAGAATGCTATTTCAAAACACTGAAATTCTGGACCATGCCAACAACCATCAGGTCAGAATGCACAGGGAAGCCACTGAAACCCAAAAACTCCTAGACAACTTCAACAGGAAAGAAGAAACCCTTAAAGTAAACAAAGAGCCGGTGCAGACGACCCTTTAAGATGCCCTCGTGATGTGCTAGGGTTGCCTCAGGGTGGTGCTTCCAGATGCCCCTCAACCCTAGCACGTGATGAGGGCGTCCAAATGGTGGTGCCCTGTACTCATGGGGGCCGCCATTGTTACGCAAGCACTGCACAGCATCTGCATGGCGCAGTGCGGTGCTTGCGTAATGAGTACGCCAGTGGCGCACTAGTTATGCTGCAGCCGCGACATAAAAAGAACCCGCTTTTCACGGGTTCTTTTTACTCCGCAGGGAAGCTGTGTGGTTTGGTGGCTATGGCTTCCCTGCGGAGAGAAAATAGGTGCCAACAGGGTGCCGTGTTAGGTGTTCTGTACCGCACCAAAGTTTGGCTACCATTCCTGAAAAACACTAAAATTAAGACCCAGCAATTACAAATTAATCACCCAGGGTCAGAGGGTTTCCCAGCAGCCAATGATTTACTAATAGACACCCTGAGGCCTTGCCATTTAACAACAGACCAACACATAGATTAACATGTAAATCACTTCCTCTAAACTAAGGGTCACACAGTATATATATTCCATGCACTTCCATGCCAGCATTCTCTGAAGATGCCAGCCACAGATGTTGGTGAAATGTCAGGAACAAACTCTTTCAGAACACAGCCACATAGCTCGAAAAACTCACAAAAAACTATAAAAAATAATGTTAAAAGCAATGTATAAAAAGCAATTTTATGAATCAGTGGTAATGCTGTTGAGGTCAGTTTGACCCAGAATTATTTATCTGCAGAATATCTTCAGGCAATTATCATTAGAATCTCAAGTTTTAGAAACAAAGTATGCAATCAAATGCGTAGTTTATTGTAATTGATGCTTTTGAGTACATTTTTTCAAAGCAGATTTGTGCTTAATAAAAGAGAGACAAAAGCCTTTCAGAATTCCTGATCGGTAATTCCCAACATGATAAACAGCCAGGGCTACAATGCTAGAATCTAAATGAAGTTGTAAACTTGGTGCTAATTATCCACAATTGAAAGCCAGGCGAAGATAAAACAAACTTCCATGAAATGATTATTAATGCATTTAAGTGGTGCTGGGGGAACCCCCGGAAAATAACCAAGTTTTGATGAATTTTGATATGTCAAACATGGGGAAGAAGTTTTCCTCTGGAGCCACATTTTCCATTCTGAATGCTTTAAAGATTCTATGACATGTACATTTAATAAAGGGCCGTTCTCTTTTGGCATGTGATACCCTGTCCTCTTCAGGAACAGCAAGGTCATTTCTGCCTCTGAAACCCCAAAATGTAAATAGGGACATTCCTCCCAAGAGGAAAATTGTGTTAATTGTAAAGCACTGCACTCTAGAAATTTCATGTCTTCTTATTTTGGTCAACACAGAGTAGATGCTGTGGGATTTACGCCATATGTCACTTGAATTCCAAAACTGCTGATTTTAGTCAGCTGCACTCTGTCATTTGGTACTGATCAGAGATAATATGCTTTGCAAATTAGGGGTGGATACAGTGCCTTTGTGCATAATAGATGTTGTCATTCATTTAGAAAACTTTGAAAGTGAAGCACATTGCAGTGGAAAGTTAAAGCCCTGCTAGACATTGTTAATGAATTTTCTAATGTTTTCTGGATTCCCTAATCTTGAGTGAATCAATAATTATTACAGGCTAATATAAATAAACAGAAGAACCATTCATATGGAAATTGTGACAAGGGCAGGAGTGAAGCCTTCAGCTACTTTAGCATAACATTTTGCATGGCCAGTTGAAAATTAATAACAACTTGCCTCATAAGCCTATATTTCTGGGGTGAGAGAATAATGAGTGGAACTCATGTCATGACTTCAGGAAGACATTCTGAGCACTTGTTCTAAGTAAAGAAGAATTTTGGCAAAAGTAAATATTCCCACTATGATTTAAAGCAAATTGCCGATCGGTTTATATGACCATCATTCCCAATTGAAAACGGTTCTGATCCTAGTGTGATCGGTTTCAATCACGTTGAAGCAAATGCAAAAAACCCGCTCTTTCCTGACACTAGTTCTTTGGTGGTTCTTTTGGAAATAATTGATTCCGGAGCCGGTTCAATAAGTGGGAATGATGGATCTGAATCGCATCATTCTGGAAGGGAGGGGCTAATAATAACCACCCCTCCTCGGTTTTTGGTATATCCACCATTCCTCCCTCTCTCAGTGCTGCCTTTTGACTTGTGGTGGGACTTATGGGTGCATTTTTTTTAGATGATTCTATTCATTGAGTTTGCAACTACTTGCAAAGGCAAGTAATTGCAAAACCAATAAATTGAATTTTTGATCAACTTATTTTTTAAAAAACAATCTATAAATGCCATGGAGCCTTTTGAGGGTTTTAGCACTGTGTTCCTGAGCAATTTTGGGGAAGCACCTCCTGAGTGATGCCCAGCCAAGAGGCCCAGTAGCTGCCAGCGCCCTCTCCCCACCCAGAGCCTGGGCTGCCGCTTATGTCACTGATGACTCACCGATGATTGACATGCATTTTGAATCAGTGCAAACTAGTGGGGATGACAATCATGCCAAAAAAGAAGCTATTATGAGGACCATAATGAAAATATCTGCTTTCACAGTGGGAATGAAGGACCTTTTGAAATCAATTTACCAACATGGAGCAAAAGCAAATCCCAAGCCGGTTTAAATGCAAGTGGGAATGAGCTCTTTAATGCTATTTCTGTAGAGAATCAAAAGCAGATATGCTATTGACATAATTATATTGCATTTTAAAACTATCCCAGTTGTTTATGCTCTTGTGATCAACCTTTTTGGACTTGTTTGGATCCAGGTATAGTTATATTTAGTGCAGAACTATTAAAATCAATGAGATTTAAGTTAATCATGGCCCAGTACAGACCGCTGGTTTGCAGCGGCATGGGGCCAATTCTAGGGTTCTGGAGTGCACAGCATCCACACGCTCTGGAACCCTAACACATGATGGCAATGCCATCTTTAGGCACCACCATCCACATGGCATGCGTATTGATGACGTCACACATGTCCTGCATCCAAACAGTGCGGTGCGCATATGACATTACCATGACACTCCAGGGCACTTATGGTGCCTTGTTGGCGATGCCAGAAGGAGCTCCATGTCGAAGCTCCTATTTGTGTGGATTGTTGCTGCGGCCGTGAGGTTGCCATGGCAACAATCCAGAGAAGAAAGGGGCAGCCTTGGGATGCCCCTTTCTTCCAGTCTGTATTGGGTCCATGACAAAATTTGTCATAACAAAAATTGTCCTAAATGTGTCTACTCTAAGCATAACTAAGTGTAGAACCAGTCCATTGCACTGTTGAGTTTTTGACCTAGAAATGCCTTTGAGAAAGTTCTGGGATAGGGACAAATGTCAAGGAGTCTGTTTTAAAAAATAAATCAGTACCTTAACCTGTATGGTTCAATCTGTGATGATAAATGCATGTCTATAAACAATGTGCAATTGCTTGATCTGGCTTTATTTCATATTTAATTCATATTCATGTTTTTCATGTTGCATGTTTCTGCTGTTCACTGCTTTAATTATACGAAGTCCAGTGTAAAGGGTACTCCAGCACATTTTATAGGTCAATAAGACATCTGTTTTAATTCCGGCTACCAAGGATAGAAGGCACAAAAGGCCCTGTAGTGCAATAAGAGCACCAAGAAATGGCTGAATCCTTGTTTCTCTGGTATAAAGAGCTTCTCAATAAAATTTCCTATTTGCAGCTGTACTCCAGCACATTAGTTAATAATGCACATTGTCCATTAGGAAAAAAGGATACTGTGTACCAAATCTCACCCTAAAAAACTTTAGCCTTTAGGTTGTAGTCATTTGCCCAGTTTCCTGTTCTCTTCCATTTTGCTTGATGCATGCCCTTATGCATTTATCTGACAATAAAACAGGATACCCATAATTAATTATCAGAACTGATATACTCACAACATTCACCCTTATAAAGACAAAGAACACAAGACTATCAGAAACAACTAATGCTGGAAAACCAAGAGACTATCTTGTATATATTTGTTTGTATCTCACTTTTCCCACACTGTGAGTGGCTAAAAACAGAATGATGAAAGAGTATTTTAAACAATGCAGACAGGATAAAAGTTTTAAAACATTAATAAGAGAATAAAGCCACTCAGAAACAAATTATTTCAGCAAAGAGCAAAACCTGTAATAAACTCAACAGATTTTCACTAACAAAACATTCACAACATGTAAAAAAGGCCTTATAGGTAGATTAATTCAATCCAGGAAGTCACAACCCTGATCTTGCAAGATCTGAGAAGGGAGGTGATGACCAGGGCTCCAGGAGGTCCCTCATTCATAGGGTTGCCATAAGTCTGGCTCAACCAGAAATAAGGTCTGGAAGCAACAATGGGATT
The DNA here is from genome assembly GCF_019175285.1 of Sceloporus undulatus. NCBI lineage: Eukaryota > Metazoa > Chordata > Lepidosauria > Squamata > Phrynosomatidae > Sceloporus > Sceloporus undulatus. The sequence goes on along the minus strand of NC_056524.1, from coordinate 139,550,917 downwards.
TTGAGTTCCAAAACTCTGGAATTTCAATACAGCACTGATTTCAAACACAGGTTGCGCATTATCCAAAATGCTTGGGACCAGAAGTGTTTTGGATTTCAGATTTTTTCAGAGTTTAGGATATTTGTGCATATATATATATATATATATCTGAGCGATATCCTGGAGAGAGGACCCAAGTCTAAACACGAAATTCATTTATGTTTCGTACACCTTATACACTATGGAGATTATTGCATGCCAAATCCCCACCGGGATATAGGCAGGTTGTAACTATCACCGACAGCCCAGGCAGTAGGCAGTCCAAACCCAATCTTGACTTCTCCCACAGCTTTTCAAGAGTAGGCTGGATACTGCCTGGGCATGGGACAGTGCAATAAGATCCACTGGTGATGATTACAACTCACCAGTATCCCAGCGGGGATTTAGTGTATAATTATTTATATGGCCTAAATGTAATTTTATACACAATATTTTTTAAATAATTTTGTTCATAAAACAAAGTTTCTATATACTGAAAAACAAAAGTGTCACTATCTCAGCTTCTCATGTGGACAATTTTGAATTTTGGAGTATTTTGGTTATTGGAATTTTGTATATAAGGAAGACTCAACCTGTCCCGAGAAAGTGCCATTTTCTCCCTTTTATGCAAAGATGTCTTTCTATGCTCACTAGAATGCACAGAGGGATATTTGTAAGGATTTACCCTTGTAAGGACCTCCCACTAGTTTCCACTGATCTTTCCCTGGATAGCTTTTCAGTGCTGGCAATCGTAGCAGTAACAAAATGCTCTTTTCTACCATTCTTTTATTGTTACTTGTACATATGGCCAGCTTTCTCCATCTCAAAAATATTCAGTCTGTTGCATTTCTGCCTGTCTGCCTATGTGCTTTTCCTGATTTGTCTTGTGCACACAGGGAAACCTGGTATGCTTGTTCCACTGGCTCCCACTATTTTAGAATTATTTTAAAGTGGAAAGAAGACATGCTGTATTGTGTTCTGCTGCAACAGCACCTGTGATAGGCTAATGATGGCTAACTGTCTGTAACAAAAAAACAAATACACCGTAAAATCATTACTGTAACTTCACCCTCAGTAATCTTTCATTAAAACCAGTGTTGGGCTTGAGTGAAGGTTTGATGGACAAAGTGATGAAGCAGTTGCTATGCCTGCATTCCTGTACTCACTTAGGTCTGTATCACATGAATCTTGAAATTAGAATAGGAATTAGAGCGGGATAGTAGCATCTGTTGCTGTACCTTATCACTTGAGCTGGTCTGTAGTCCATCTGTTGATGGAAGGATTTCACTGAAGGGCAAAACCTGTCAATGCCTCCCAGTCATGCTGCTAGTCCAGTATTGAATTCTCATGTGATAAGTTTCTCCTGAAGCAGTTCCAATATGTAGGCAGTTGTGTGGTGTGTAATTATGCTCTTAAACCCCCTCCCTCTCCCCCTACTATTCCGAAGCATGCTGTTTTCCTCCCAACTCCATTTCTTTTCTTTATTCCTTAATGTATTGCTATGATTGCACAATTGTGCTAAAAATAAAAATAAATAAAAATAAATACAGATCAAAAGGCATGCTGAGAAGGCCATAGAGGAGGGAGACAGGGCTATGGAGGCTGGTATGAGGAAGGCAGAGGTCAGAAGAGAAGCAGCATCTTGGTGATTTGGAAGAGCTGTGCGATAATGAATGTCCCCAACCCACTATGTTTGCATTTCCTAGACTAACAAGATTATGGTGCCTTACCAGCCTGGTGTGATAAAGTCTTTAGTTGGAGGACTTACCTCTCCATAGGATTACATTGTGAAAGCCTTTACAGGTCATAACCACTGTCCTGTACTACCTCATAAACTGCACAATAAACTGAAAGAACATAGCTAACTTTAGAGATTTAATAATATTTAACATTTAACAATTAAATAGACAAGATACTAGGTTTTCTGAGAGTTTGAAGCTTCAGTTTTTTTTATTGGGCACCGATCTTGCAGTAATTTCCCTGGGAAGAATGAGATAAAGATGATAAAGGTATTAAATAAATAGTGGTATCCTCAAGCCTGAGAACTTCAGTTTTTCTTGCTACAGCTCTGCATTAGCTAAGACATCTTGCACACTCCAGAAGTAGAGTGTTCCTTTAAGAAGTGCCTCCATCTTTCTTTTGAATTGGCAGATGGTTCCAGTCAGGCCTGCTGTTGTTTTCTGTAGAGGAGCATTACCTTCCTTGAATTCATGAGTGCCTATCAATCAAGGCTCAAATGGCAGGCAATGCGGTGAATCAATAAAATCTCTACTTTCAGCTGCAGGGCTGGCTAGTAATTCTTCTCGTGTCACTGCCTGGTTAAACAGTCATACTCCCACTAAAAGCTCTGTGAGACATAATAGATTCATGCGGTGCTGGCCTATTGTATGGCATTTACCCTGGAAAAGCAAAAGAGGTTACTGTTTCACTGTTTCACTAAAACAAACCAGACACCGATGCATTGTACACAGAAATGTATTCACCCATTTCAATCTGCCTCATTAGAGCTGGGGAGCCTCCCTTTCTCTGCCTCTTGTGGAGCAATGCACAGACATCTGACATATTCATGGTGCGCCCTCCTTTACGGATGGTTCACACATCAAGTCCCTATTGATCTGTCAGGCCAGCCCCTCTGACCAGCTTGGTAATAACTCATTTAGCACATAGGTTTTGTTTCTTCATCTCTATGAAGGCAGACAAATTAGTGAACTACAGAAACTGGGAATATAAGAGTATAAAAAATATGCTGAAAGACCAGAACAAAGACAACCATAGGTCTTTTGTAAAATACAGAACAGAATTCATAAAACTATAAACAGATTTTGAGTTAACACTGATTGCCAAATACCAGTCCCATGATCTGAAAATGCTTCATTATCCTAGAACTTCAGAGCAAGACTTTTCTGAATGCCTTTGCTGTATGGTCTGGCATACAGTTGGTATAGTCTTGGACATACCTTCACTTGTGACTTGATTTTAAGAAAGTTGTCTGGCTTTCAGGTAGGGTGGAGGAGGTCCCTCCATTTCTATAGCTGAAATAATTTAGCCACAGACCCTATAGGTAGGTGTGTTCAGTGTTCTTTGACTTTTGTACTGAAATATATATGTCTAAAGTTGGAAAAAGATCTTTTAAGAGCTGGTCTGGGAGGGATAGTGTTGGCTGTGGTACATATACTAATTTTATTTTTGATACACTGTTGTCAGACTCACTCCTATGTACCACTCATTCTCTAGTAAATGTGCTCTTTTTTAGAAAATAGGTATACTCCACAGGACATTATGAGATTCTATAGCAGTGATGGCAAACCTTTTAGAGACCAAGTGCCCAAATTCAAGGATGTTCCCACACCAAGTGTCACCCGGTGCCAGGGGGGAACAAGATGCCTGGTGGGTGAGACGTCTGCCTTCTGGGGACAGCACTTCTGTCTTCTGGGGTGGGACTTCCAGGGGCAGGACTTCCCTGGAGACAGTTGAAGGTCCGGGAGGGTGGGAGGGAGAGGAGGAACAGATGTGCACCTATTCTTCCTCTTCCCCCTGTCCTCCCAGGCCTTCAGTTGCCTCTCCAGAGACAGTTGAAGGCCTGGGATGGCCAGGAAGAGGAGGAACAGATACGATCATGTTTGCATCCTCCTGGGCATGGGCCTGTTATTCCTCCTCCTCTGCAACCTCCCTGGCCTTCAGCTGCCTCTCTTGAGACAGCTGAAAGCCCATTGGCCAGGAAGAGGAGGAACAATTGCACATGCCTGTTCCACCTCTTCCCCACCCTCTGCATGCCCTTAAAAATGGCTTTGTGTGCCATCTCTGGCATGTGTGTCATAGGTTCACCACCACAGTTCTATAGTATTATGAAAACTGCAAAAAATTCATTGGAACGTTTAAGGGTACAGGTGTGCAAAGTGAGGCACTCCAGTGTTGTTGCACTGTATGTCCCATTGAACCTCTTTAGCATAGCCAGGGTCAGGAGTGCTTGGAGTGCCAGTCCAGTGACCTGGGGGTCAACTCTACTTTCGAAATAGTGGATGAATCCATCCATCCATCCATCCATCCATCCATCCATCCCAGATTACAATACTTTGAGCATTAATCTTTCCAAAGTTCTGAAAAAAGCATAGTCTTTCACCAGCTGCAGTCTTAGAAACCCATTGCAAAATCACTAGATCAGACCCCTTCCTTGTGCAGTAAGGGGCTATACAGATTGCTCCTAAGGGACATCATGTAGTTGCCCTTTTCCTGGCTGGATTCAGGCTGCAGCAATCTCACACTGCAGCCTCGATACGGCTTCTGGAGAATGCAAAAGGGAGCCACAAACAGCGGCTCCTTTTTGTGCCCTTCAAAGGGGGCCATAGCTGCAGCAGCACGGTTCTATGGCGTCCCTTTGGGTGCAATGACAAAGAATTTGCTCTAATTACAAATTGCTCAATCAAAGTTTTGGCTTGTCTATCAAATTCAGTTAAGCCTGTGCAATTTCTTCTCAGTCTTATGAATTGAGAGTAAGCTAAGCTTTTTCCTAATATGTGAATGGTGGAAGCTGTCGTAACTCAAAAAGGAGTTTGAATCAATATCCTTTTTATATAGGTCCGTGTCTAATGAGGTTTCTCTTTTGTGAATTTTTTTGAGCATCCAGGATACAGAATATGTTTCTTATAAGCCTGATCCATCCTACTTACAGATCCTGGATGACTCTTTGGTAATAGGATAATTATTCTGTACTGTGGTTATCACAGCTTTGCTTTACCACTGAGTGTTTGGATGTTAAGGTATTTTTTCTTCTCCATGCATATTTGCAGTGTATTGCATTGTTTATACACTGTATATTTTGATATAAGGGAATTCTTTGTCATTGCACTATTTGAATGTATTTTAGTCATTAAAATTATGTTAATGTTTTATATTGTTAACAATTTTTCCTAGGCCTTTTTGTTTCTTTTGTTGTATGGATAAAGCATATGCATATGTACACACAGATTTCCTATCAGAATTTCGGAGCTGATAAATATTGATTGAGAATTCTAATTTCTCTTCTATTTGTTATTCCTGAGTATATATTAACATGCACAGTAACTTAACCAGCAGTGCACAGGATGTATTTATTTATTTAGCATTTAATGAGGCTTATATTACTTCAGTAGTGCATTGCTTCACTCTGTAGTAAAATCAAGAAAACCTAGAGCTCCCATTAACCATATTATCATCCATCACACACCATCTTATCACTGCAAGGTGCTACCATGGAAATCCATCTTCCATTCTAAAGATGATTTTCTGCTGAGAAATCTGCCAAACTCTCTTCTGTGTATTAGGCATTCTCAGCCATTTCTTCCTGCTGTTAGGTCAGGTGTGTTGCTCGCAAGAAAACAAGGGCACATTGCAGAACAGACACAATGTTGTTGGCTCCCCCTGCACTCTCCTACCCCAGTCTTGCCTTTTCTAAGGCAAACTTTGGCAGATGTAGGCAAGATTTTAATAGCTAGATAAAGAGAAATGCATGACAACCTCATTAGGGGCACTATAATAGCCTGTCAGAATATCTCTGAGAGGACAATATATGTGTCTAGTTAGTTTCTTCATTCCTAGCTATGGCACTTGGCCCCCCCTCTCATAATCATTCATCTTCTATTGGCCTGCTTTCCAATAATACTTGCCCACCACATGTATCCTCTCTTCCTTTCAAACTGCTTCACAATTGCTGACATAACTCTTTAAATACAGAAGAATTGGAGCTGGTAAGTGACAGTCATAAAAAAGCAGTTAGTGGCCCACCCCACTGCTAGCCGTGATACGGTACATTATGAGAGTTTTCCGCCTTTCTTCTGTAATCATGAGGACCATTTTGGCCCATCCCAACATCTGCAGGAGGTCAAGGCTAGGAGAACCCAGGGAGTTCAAACCATCTGCCACCAAAAAAGCAAGGGAGAGAGGGAGGGAGGAAGGGAGAGAGAGAGAGAGAGCGAGAGAGAGAAGAAAAAGAAAGCCCTAAATAGTGATCTAAAGAGCTATTTAGAGCTATTTATCACATGAACAACAATTCCGTCATTATTAATTGCATTTGCCTATTGTCTTTTCATGTACAAGTGAAAGGCCTGTGGACATTATTAAAATAGATTTTAAAACTGTGCTACAGCTGGAGGCTCATTTTAACCTATTGGAAACTCAAAGAGATTGAAGGGGCTTCTCTTTCCTTTCTTTGTGGCTGAAAGCTGCACATCCATCCTGCTGAAAAATTCAACATTCTTCTAAACAGCCATAGTCTACAAAGGTCACAAGCCAGCTAATAAGCATCTGGGTCTGAGGTTTGCTGTAGCAGCAGTTGCTGCTTTGGGACTTAGGCCGAACATGCTGAAGGAGGGCCGTGGGACATGTTACACGAGGTTGTGTTCTACTGCATATTTAAAGATTTGTTGTTATTCTTCTGTCTAGGCAGCATCCGTACGGATCTGAGAGCAAAGTGCTTCTAGCCCTGTCTGCTCATTTCTATTAGAAACAAACACTTTAACAGAGACTTTAAAAAAAATTCTGTGCTCCTAGCTTGGTACCACAAAGAGGTCACAGATGGAAGATACTCCTAAGGATCACCAACTGGCTATACAGAGCTTCATTTACAGTAAATAAAAATATATATTATTGATAGAATTTGCAAAAACAAGTTGCATATTCAAAGTCTTTCAATCATGATAGTTCAAATGGAGAAATAAAGTGTGTATGCATAAAAAGGCCGCTATGGGTGACAAAAGAATGGCCATTGTAAAAAAAAAGTTATTGAGGGTAATGTTTTGTTAATATTTGATTGAAATCAATATTTGATTTATCCATATTTGACTGCACTTTTGATAATATTTGATTGCAATGTTTTGTTAATATTTGATTGAAATTGATTGATTGACAGTTCCTTAAAAAGTGAAATTGTCCGTGTGGTTAATCTGAATGCAGTCCCTCTGCTGAAGCTAAGCAGACTCAGCTCTTATCAGTGCCTGTGCTGGAGATCAAGATCTAAATAAATACATAAATTAATAGATTCTTATCTATAATGACCATTTGACATCAATGACCTTCTTTTACACTTTGGCCTTGTTTTCTGAGCAGAAGCAGGCTCATGAAGGTTTCCTGTTGTTGTTTTTTTAATTGTAATTTGAGCTCTGATAAAATCCAAAGCATCTGCCTTTTCTTTACACATCTAAAATCTATTGGGGAAAAAACCCATTATTTGGACTATAAGTTATTTATGATTTCTAATCTCCAACATAAAAAAGCAGTGGCTTGTTGTAGGGGATTTCAACATGTTGTAGGCTATCGTAAAAAAAAGAGCAAAACCAGCTGCTACTCAGTTTTAAAAACAACTTGCTCTATTGTTGACTTTTGGGACTGTGTCAATACAAAATGGCAGAAGAATGTCAAAGCCAACCCTGAAATTTCTTTCAGCACATTTCTGCTTCTACTCAAACTTCATTATTGTTAGTTTAGTGGAGCTTCCTCCCAAAATACAGGCATTTGTGTGTGTGTGTGTGTCTTCAAGTAGCCTGTTGACTTATGGTGACCCCATAAATTTCATAAGGATTTTGATACTGACATACCCAAGGGAAGAGTAAGTCCCATTGAACTCTATTGCACTGTGAACTAGGATAGATTGGGATCTGGGATTTCCAGACTACAAAGAGAGAAAACATAGTTTCACTGGTTGTTTAGTTTTGGGAATAGTTGCCAGGTAGGCAACAAACCTGTTTTCCCCCCTTCTGTCATTTAAAAAAGCTGTATAGACTGCTTTTGTATAGATTCCACCACAGCCTGAAAAACATAACGTACACCTGCTCATAAACTTCACACCTACTAAAAATCCTTCCCAGCACTCCACCATCAGATCCAACACTGCTCTCTGTGTTTGGACTCTGAGAACCAGAATGTACCAGGGGTTGGCCTGGTGACCCTATGCAGAAACACATAGGCAAAAGAGGTTCCTTTTCAACAGAAGAAAGCCATATCTCTTTCAAGTTCTGAGCATAATTTACTCATAGCCCCTTGGAAGCCAAAGACACAGAGATGACTGAAATTATAGACCAGATCCTGGTCCAGTTCATATACTCCCCTGAAGCATATCCATCCATTGGTGCAGTTGGGGAAGTGTGAAGGATCTTGAAGTGTCACAATGTCTCAACTGGGACACACATGGCAAGATCCTCTGCATAGACCTATGCCACATCCCCACCCACCTTTGAAGGAGAGATATTGCAGAAAGGCAGTTGCATCACATGTTATGTATTTGCAATGATGAAAAAAGGCATCCATGCAATTTACCATCGCGCGTATGTCCAACCTTCTGAGTGTGTCAAATATTGAAACTCCAAAACATTATATTACTCCTAATAATTGTTATAATTATTTTCAAAAGCTTCCTGCATAAAAATTTGTTTTGGTCTACATAATTTTTTCATACAAACTCAGCTGTTGGAAGTAATTACACATTTTAACAAAGCTGTAAAACTAACGACCATAAAGAATAAAGGCTGAAGATCAGGATGGGGTTAAAAGACCTTTGTTGTATTTGTTGTTGCTGTTGTTGTTTTACTGTAGTTGTGAATCTATAGTGCAGGGGTTTATTTTTAATTTCTTTTCCTTCAGATACTAATTAGGCACATACATAATCAAGTATCCTAAATAATGAAATATAATATACCCTGTGTGCCATAGCTCAAAATATCAAGCTATAAATAAGTCATTGAAAGCTTTATTAATAAATAAACCCTGGTGTGTCAGTTCACAATATAAAGACTTTTGTGAAGGAAGGGTACTTTTTAGCCAACAGTAGGCTAATTACAAACATATGAAAATTAGGCACATGAAAGTATTTCCATATTCAATGCTCCTGCAGCATATTGCTCAGTTATGAGGTTTTTTGTGGTTCTTGTGACCATGAGTAACTTGAGACTGTAACCCTGTGACAAAAAAAATGTAGGAATGTGCAGAAAACTATTGCTGTAATTTTGGTTCACAGATTAATGGGTTGACATGTGCCAGTTTTACCTCTTTTTCTGTGCTCAAAACTGGCTTTGCCCCACTTGCTGTTCTTGTGGCCTCAGTTTTTTTCAACAGGTAATCTACATCCTTTGTTCTTCCATTCCAGGAATGGATAAAAGCGGCTGTCCAGAGAGATTTGGTTAGTCTCATAATCCCTCATCATTGGCCATGCTGGATGGGCAGATGGCAGTTGTAGCCCACAAATATCTGGAGGCCACAGTTGCCCATCTTTGTTCTAGTCCCATTTGAAACTGCCCTCAACTCTCCCTTCTCTTGGTCCCTTTTCACTTCCTCTCATGATCTCCTTCTACTGATGACATACAACATACAAAGTCAGGATTCTTCATAGGGTCGTTGAGACTCAGGAAAAAACAGATTCCTCCTCTCAGCTTTGCAAGAGGCAGGAATACTAGTTGATGTTGGTTTAGTTACCAGAGAGCCAGCAGGGAATGGTGGTTTGAGTGTTGGATTATGACTGATGATCAGTGTTTGATCCCCTGGGAAACCCAGTGGGTGACCTTGGACAAGTCACACACTCTCATCCCCAGAAAATCCCATGACAGGCAGTAGCATCCCCACACCAGGTGTCACCCAATGTGGAGGTGGGGCTTCTGGAGACAGAGCTTCCGGGGCAGCGTGCACTGCCTACCCCTGTGCCGCCCCACCTTTTTCCTGATGAGGAAAGGATGGGATGGTGTGGGGTGTGTTGCGCAGGAGGAACACAGGGACAGTGTGGGGGGAGTGTACATGGGGGGAGTGCAGGGATGGCTCATGGGGGGGAGGGCCTGACGAGGTGTCACCTCCTTTCTGGGGTGTCACTCGTTGTGGAATGCACCACTGCACCCCCCTAGTGATGCCACTGGTGACAGGGTCTTCATAAGTCAGAAACAAGTTGAAGGCATACAACAACAACTTCCCAAGGAATCAGGCAAGTCACCTATTTCTTTTAATTTTTTAAATATTCCTTGTATATTTATCCATTTGTCTGTCCTTACAAGAACATAATGGGTAAGGGAAAGGGTGATAATTTAGAAGCTAGTCAGCCAGCACTGACTGAGTAGCTGGCTTATTCTGGAAACCTGTAGAACCAATCCCACCCTGCCTGGCCTTGATCTTGGAGAGGAAATATATATTTGAACTGACTGAACTTAAGGTGCTTCCAAAGTAGTCCTACTGTTTTAGAATATAATGTTTGTCTTCCCCCTGTGCTGTTCTTTAGTGCTTGTCTTTTTATGCCTCTTTTCCTTGCTATCTATTTCTGCCACATCTCTTTATCTGCCCCCCCTTCATCTTTATCTATGACCTTCACCATTCACAAATTCCCATCAGTTCTTCAGACCTCTGTCAGAGAGGCTATACAGATGGGTGGCATGCAGCCACCCCTTTTCACCCAGTATCGGAGCTGATGCAACTACACGCAGCGACACCAATCCGCTCCCTGCTGGAGGGAAAAAAGAAGCCGCCCCCAGCAGCTCCCTGGAAGCACCGTGCCACAATGATGCCCCATCTGACTGTGCCATTTGGGCACTGTGCTGGAGGTGCATCATCATGGGGTGCACTGTGTAAATGGGTGCATGCCAAAATGGCACCCTGCAAACAGTGGTAGGGCTTGGAGTGTGCAAATGCTTAGTCCTCACCCGGGGCACAGGCCGGCATAAAGTGCCGGTCTGTATAGCCCCAGAGATTGCCATTCACAGTTGGAAATTCTGCAGTATGGACCTGTCTATGTGGATGGAGAGGACAGGTCTATGAGTTGTTGATGCCGCAGATGAACTTAGCTTAGTTACTTTTCCAGTCTTGCATTTTTTCCTGTGGCATTCCTTCATTTCAAATATTCATGCTGATGAAAGTGGGTACTGGTGCTTCCCCTGTTCTGATGTGTTGACATTGGGGAGAAGGACCAGGAAAGTCAAATTGCCTTACTATACCACCTAAAACATGGATTCCCTTCATGTGTAGCTTCCTATATGATCCCATCTAAGGTCATAAAGAGGTCTGTGGAGGAAAAGATAGTGATGTTCAATTGGAGAAATAAAGTATGCATGAATAAAACAGTGATTTATTTATTATTTAATTAGTGAATAGCCCACTTTTGTCCCATATGGGACCCAAAGTGGCTCACCCATATGTTAAAAAAATACAGCTAAAACAATCTGAAATTGAAAAGTTTAAAAAGCTGTAAATATGATCCACTTAAAAACAACAATTCCAAAAAGTTAAAAGCACATTGAAGGTACTCATTGCATTACCTAACCAGTTAAAAGCTGAAGGCCTTTTAAAATAGAAAGGTATTTGCCTGCAGGCAAAAAGAGAACCAGGAGGAGGCGAATTAAACCTCCTTTGACAGAAAATTTCATACCTTGGAAGCAGCCACCGAGAAGGTTCTCTCTCAGGTCTTCACAAGCTGTATCTGTGATGATCTAGGGCAGACAGAAACCCTCCCCTAGAGATCTTAACACTCAGGTAGGATCATATGGGAAGATACAATATTCCAGATTCTCCAGAACTAAGCTGTATGGGCATTGTAGGTCATAGCCAGTACTTTGAATTCTGTCTGGGCCTGGACTGATAGCCAGTGAAGCTGTTTCAACAAGGGAGTTTTCTCTGCCCTATAACAAGCAGTCTAGTCATAGCATTTTGGACCTGCTGGAATTTCTGAACAGTTTCTAAAGGCAGCCACAAGTAGAGTGTCTTATAGTAATCCAAATGGGGTGTAATCAAGGTGAGTGGACAGATCTGACATCTCAAGGAATGGACATAGCTGCTGCACTGGTTTTAATTGTGCAAACACACTCCTGGCTGACAATAAAACTTGGCCATCCAGGTTCAAAGATGAGTTGAAAAGTAAGCTCAAGTTGCAAACCAAAGATTTCAGAGAGAGTGTAACCCTGTCCCGCAGAGACTGAGGCCTGTTACAGACTGCCAAAATAAAGCTGCTTGGGGTCTCTTTGGAGGTATGCTGTTTAAATGATGCATGCATCCTAAGAATCCGGAAGCTGCACCAAAGCTGCATTCCAGTGCTTAGGAATGGAGTGTGGCTTTGGTGCGACCTCCGGACTCTTAGGACCCATGCATCATTTAAATAGCATACCTCCAAAGAGACCCGAAGCAGCTTTATTTTGGCAGTCTGTAACAGGCCTTAATCTCTATTTCCTGATCCTGATCTAACTAACCAGGAATACCTCTCTCTTGTCTGGATTACTCTTCAGTTTGTTTGCCCTCATCCAGTCTATCACTGGCAGCAGACTGATATGGAAGAGGCAAAGGGGAAAAGGTCACAGATTTTTCAGAAAGAGTTTATAGCTTCTCTCCTCTCTCTTGCAGCAAAGTGGTTCAGGAGGCACAGTCAGGCAAATACATATCCATGCAAACTTGTGTGGCATGATATTGATCTGTATTAATAGTGACAAATGACGATAATTAATAGTGACAAATATTTGGTCTGGCTTTCAGCTGCATTGACAGCTTAGGTTCCCACTTCCCATGGGATGAAGGACCATATTCCTTGCTGCGGTGAAAGCAATTCATCAATGTGATCACTGCCTTGACCTTTGGTTAGCTGGGACCTTTCCTGTTCTCTTCCTTATTTTGCAGCTTCTATTACCCCAGTGCTTCTTCACAGAGTTGTGTGTCTACGTACAGGTGCATAAGGAAAAAAAAGGTGTTCATTTTTGGCTGACAAGTGAATTGAACAGGCTAGTTAAAGCTGCCAAAAACAGACATGCAGAATTTTTTTTTATTCTGACAGGGGGAATAATATCCAAATGTAGCTTCTGTCTTCTACAAGTGAGGATGCTGTAAGTCTTACCTACTCCGGAGAGTCACACTCACCACATCTTCACTTGACTCTACCTATCTACTCATTCATGCTTCAGCTAACCCTACCAATGAAAGTCCTTTCTGTTAGTCAAATTAACTCTCTGTGTTCAGAGGCAGTGAAAATACCAGGTACTGGGGACAAAGAGAGCTTTGCTGTCCTCATGCTGTCCTCATGCTGTGTTTAACTGAGGCTTCTGGCTGACAGTGTAGAACAATGACCTACATGGAAATGTAGAAAGAGTGTGATGGATTAGATCAAAGTGGGGAACCTGTAGCCCTTGCTATAATGTACTTTGGTGCCCATCCAGCAAAGCTAACACATCCAGCAGGCAGGAAGGATAGATACTGTCATCCCACAACTTCTAGAGAGCTACAAGTAGTTTATTCTTGGTTGAGAAGATCCGAAGTATTGTCTGAGCCCCAATACAAAAATTAAAGAAAATGCCCAATTTCCCTCTCCCTCTCCTTAACAGGGCTGTTGGCCATGCTACGTGCCTTGTATAAAAAACTGCTAATATAACACAGGCTAATCTTTTGTTATTAAGGGGACAATGTCTCACAGGTGTAATTCATATTCTGAGCCTCCTCTTGGGGTAAGGGGGTGGGGAGATGGAACCAATGTCAAGGAAAAAATTCAGGTATGGAAAGAGTCCAAGCAGTATTTGGATGAGGTGGATTCATACCAAGGTGGTGTGAAGATTAATTAGCTAGCAGGCAGGTAACTTTGCTGAGTATTCATACGGCCATCTACCTTAATGAATTCATGATGCGTGATGAATTTAGATTTAAATTACAGCGAATGGCAGATTAATTTGCATAAAGTTTCACTCATCTCTTGAACCTCTGCCAGCATGTAGAATGGAATCTGAACTAAGGTTTATTTTTGGTGGGTTTTTGTTGAATACTTGATAATCTCTTTCATTATTTTCTTTTTCCTTTTCTCTCTTTTTTTTACAGTTTGGAAAGTGGCCAGCTTTAGGCATATATTGCTGAACTCAGTGTATATTTAAGAAATAAAAGTCCAAGTATTTCCATCCTAGACCAAAAGATATTTTTTTAAATCTCCATGGGCATCTTTTTCTCCAGATCTTGTGCTGATGATGCATCTAGCTGATGCCTATGGCCTGATATGACTTTTGCAGACAAACCTGACCTCTCTGTTTGGAGACTCAGCCATCGTACAACACATTCTTGACTCTAAAAGCCCTACTAAGAAATATGAGGGAGTAGGACTGAAATGAAGTCTAAAAAGAGAATAAGTTGCTATCTAGCTCTGTCGATTTGGAAGTCTTTTTATTTTTAGTGTTGTTTTAATGGTAGTAACTGTAGTCGATGTTTATCCATATCCATGTTCTATATGCTTACTATAAGAAATTGTATTATGCGTTAACCTTTGTAAAAGATATGGACATTAATATTTGTTTGTTATTTCCTATTTGTCTTTGTCTTGACTTTTGTTATTCTTAATAAAGTTTTTCAAAAACTTAAAAAAAAAAAAAGCCCTACTAAGACACTTTATAATTTAGTGGGATCCTCATGTGAGTTCGGAGCATGGAAAATACCACAACCACATAGATAACATCAGGCACAATGTCAATGCTCCAAGCACTCATCTCACCACTTGGCGCTCTTTATCTCTCTCTCTGTGTCCCCCTCTCTCTTTAACATCAAATTGTGCCTCTGAATGATTGGGTACCCACAGGTAGCAACAATATCATGTGTGATGTAATCTGAGATGCCACAGCAGAAGTGTGCACTTCCTTGTGTGCACAGGAAGATTTTTGCTAGCCAAAAGAGATCAGACACAGGTACTGGGTTTCTAGAGCTCCTTTGGAAATGCCTTCACCATGTTCAGTACAAAAGTATATTTTGATTTCTTGGAGTGATCTTTGAAAAACAATGATTCTTCAAGTCTGGTTTAGTCAAAGCCAAACTGACAGTGTAGAGTGCCGATGGCTTCCCATTCCTACTTTTCTTCTTATTTATTGACTGCAGTCTCCATTCTGATCAATGTTTGACCCAAGGTACAGGAAATCTTTAACTATTTTGATTTCCTCATTGTTTAGATTGTATTTATATAGAGCTTTCATGGTCATTATTTGTCCTGTTTCTCCATGTTCTGTTCTAACAGTTGCCTCTTGTCCTAAGTACAGATTTCCCATCAGGACTATCTGTTTATTAACACTCCCATGTCTTTAAGAGTGTTCTATAGTCTTTCAAGATCTATGCAGTCAAAAGCTTTGCTATAAAGTGCATGCTGATTTTCTTTTGGAATTCCTTGGTGCTCTCTATTAATCATTGTATATTTGCTATGTGGTCCCTAGTGCCTCTGCCTTTCCTGAACCCCGCTTGGACCTCTGGAATTTCTTTCTCCATGTATGTTTGGAGTCTATGTTGCAGGATTTTATGCATAATTTTGCTTGTGTGGGTACCTTCTCATCTGTGAGGCTCATATCACCCTGAAATATGTAAGGAGTTCCTTCTCTGTGCCTGTAGAGCCTTTAAAAGCTTCCTGGTTGGATAATATGCTCAAAATGGGTTGAGCAATTTTAAAAACCTGAGATGCAAACTGTTTATCATAGCAGCAATCCACATACACCTAAACAAACAGTGTATGACAGCAGCAATGCCAGCTGAATGTGGCTCTGCTTCAGTCACATCTAAAGCAGCAAATGGGTATGGGGCTTAAACTGTGAAGGGTTTGTCTTTACTGTGTAGTCTGTCTCCTAAAATTTGTCTCCCATGCCCAGACCGGTTCTATCACTGGAAGTGAATCTCTTTGAAGATATAGGTCACTGAAAAATGATAGGAGACAGGCATAGAGTTCATCATTCTCATCACTGGTGCTTTAAGGTGGAAACTTCATATCTTTCCTTTAGACATGATGGGGGGCACAAAAGTGTTTAAGGACATCAGCTCCCCTATCTGTTTCTTTAATCATGGCAAGACTGGCCCAGTAGAGCTTAGGCCACCAACTTTTCTTCCTCACATCCTGATTTGTCATAATTTGCTCTTTTACCCATTAGCTTTGTTTTTATTTTTTCATCATTAAGTATTCATTCAATCTTTTCCTTCACTTACTATACCAAAACTGGCTTTCACATGGTTGTTCAAAATAGTGATTTTGTGCATAGTCTAAGAAGGTATACTTTCAAATGTTTGGATTATTGCTAAAATCTCCCCCCCCCCCTGAAAATTCACCCATGATTAAGGGCTCTCTTATGCATGCTTCACTGATTCAACTAGAATAAAGTAGGTCTGTCCTGATTTATTGCAATGTTTTTTAATGACACCGGCTAATTTCTTTCTTTTATGAAGCAGAAACCTCTTTATTATGTAGGACAAGAGAGAACTTGAAGGAAGGGCAAACACCACCACAAGGAAGGTTTTGCTCCAGGATTCTACTTGCCAGCAAGTGTTAATTTGCTCATTTCTGGATTTGTCTTTGGGAGCTCTTCTTCCTGCTTTGACAATAGAAGAGTTGGCAGATGTGAAAAGTAAACATTTTCCCCAGTGCTTGTGACCTATTTGTTGGGTAGGGAAGGTGTGACATGAATTGCTGTGTTAAGACACCCCCCCCCTTTTAAAACAACACCAACAAACAGTCAGCATTGCTAACAGCCTGGGACATTGAATGAGTTGGGCCAAACACGTGCATGCAATAATTCGTGCCATATTTTTAGAAGCATTTGGTTCAGGGTGGTGTAAGAGTACATCTAAGAATCTGCAGTAATGCAAATAGGATAATGATCGACACTTGACAGAGAGTGAGATTGTAACATCCTCAGTGGTAGAATAGAACTACCACTTCAGGCTGAAGACAGGAGCTGCCATTGTTGAATATTTGCCCAGGAAGAAACTCACTGCCATTAAAAAAGAAATATGTACACTAGGAAGAAATATTTTAATCCTTTTAGTTTGTTTCTTGTTGGAAAGTTTTGTTTATACTTCATGGTCTCTGTGATGTACACACATGAGATGTAATGCACCTGCACTGTACTAATTCAGAGCTTTCGAAGCAGTCAGTTGGTGTTTTTGGTGGTAGCCCTGCCCCTGCATGCCTCCCCATATAAGGCCCCTCTGGTGGCCACACCCCAGTAGTAGCATCATTAAGAGCTTCTCAGAGAGATTCTCTCTTTACTTTTGGTTTTGACATGGCTTGTCCAACAAATTTCTCTTTAGTTTTTCCTTAGATTCCAGTGTTTTTGGCTCATCCTCAGACTCCTCATGCCATCTTCACCTTCTTGAAACAGTATGATGATGGTAGGGATAACATCTCTGAGAAAGATGGCCACTCCAAGTGCATCCTTTCCCTTGGTGAGTCCCACAATGTGGCCTCGTGCCAAGCCTTTACACCCCAGGCTCACTGCAACCATGCCTCTTTGCCTAAAGGCCCCTTTCTGGTTACAAGCCCTATGTGCCCAGACTCCATCGGCTAAGGACAAGGCTTCATCTATGGCCCTCCATACCCTGACTTAGTCAGCTGAGCACATAGCTTTATCCATGGCCATCTGTGCCCTGACTTCATCAGCTGAGCACGTGTCTTTATCCACAACCTTTTGTGTCTCCAATCCATTGTATGAACACACGGCTTTATTCATGGCTCTCCATGCCCTGACTCCATTGGCTGAGCATAGAGCTTTATCCACAGCTTTCTGTGCCCTGATTCTGTTGGCTGAGCACATGGCTTTATCCATGACCTTGTCTAACTCCTTCATAAGAGAAAAATCTTGGGGTCCTCCATTCAACTTGCCATCCATCAGCCCACAACCTTGATGAGACCGACTTCAATTCAGTACACTTGATACTGTCTCTCTCTACTGAGACAGTTTGCGTAGTCTGCCCATGTCCAACATACATTGGGTACCTAAAAATAAAAATAAATCCAGATCTACTCTAAGGCTTGTACTCTCCTCAAACACCACATCGGTGCTGTACCCTATCCCTTACTTCCCCAGCTGGTCTCTCCTTAGGGTTCGCATCGACCCAGTACCAATGAAGGCAAAGCTCTCCACCCACAAGCTCTGCAGGGGCATGCTATTCTTCCCCCCACTACCATCTCAGACCCTGATAGCAGATGCCTTTCTTTAAGGCTGGGCTGCCCATCAATAATAATAATAATAATAATAATAATAATAATAATAATAATAATAATAATAATTTTTATTTATATACCGCGCTGTGGCGAACCAATCCGGGCGGTTTACAAAATTAAAATAACATACAGCATAAAAACAATATATTTCCCTCCCCCCTTAAAAAGTTATTAAACTGTATATCTAAATTAAAACCACAATAACTTGTTAAAACAACAATAAATTAAACAAAATAATACCAACCAATAAACCACTGCAACTTCAGTTCTAAAAAAAGAAAAAGGGGGCTTTGGAGACATTACTGAGGAGCGGGGAGATCCTGAGATCCTGAGGCCGGGATATTTTAATCTGGGAAGGCCTGCCTGAAGAGATCCGTCTTGACAGCCTTTTTGAAGCTGTCCAAAGCTGTTAATTGACAGATCTCGTCCGGCAGGTCATTCCAGAGCCTGGGGGCAAGAATAGAAAAAGCCCTCAATGGAATGTCCACTCAAGGGACTTGGTCCAAGATGTAACCCACATTCCACATCAAATGTTGCCATCACCAAGTTTCTCCAGATCTTTTAAGATATCCTCAAAAGCTGTCCAATTCTCATTGCTTCCAGCAACACAAATACTCTTTACTACATAACCAAACAGGGTGGAACAAAGTCCCTCACTGTCCTCCACTTCACTTACCAGTTGTGAATCTGGTATATCTCGAGTTCGATCCTCCCAATTCCAACCCACCTTCCAGGAGTGTCCAGTTCCCTGCCAGATTCCTTTAGCAAGACCCTGCTATCATCCATGAATGGATGGTTCATCCTGCAGTCCTCCAAGACCACTTCTTCTGTGGGGCTCTTTGAATATAGGTAACTCACCAATGTGAGATCTTCTCCTCCAGCTTCCCCCAAGGAAATGGAAATCTAGGATGTGAAGTCAAAGGCTTTTATGGCCAGCATCTATAGTTTTTTGTGGGTTTTTTGGGCTATGTGGCTGTGTTCTGAAAGTTTATTCCTGATGTTTCAGCTGCATCTGTGGCTGGCATCTTCAGAGAATGGTGGCACGGAGAATGGTGACACCTCCATGCCACCATTCTCTGAAGATGCCAGCTGCAGATGCAGGTGAAACATCAGGAATAAACACTTCCAAAATATGGCCACATAGCCTGAAAAAGCCACAAAAATATGGAAATCTAGGAGATGCCTTTCCCTTCAATTGGCAAGGTCCTCTTTGTTATCCCTTTCCACTGTTCATGATGGTGGCCAAACTCATCATGGAACTATGTCAATACCAGCCTCGCTCCATCCTTGTCACCCCGTGATGGCCCAGATAACCATGGTTTTCTCCTCTCCTCATCGACCAAGGAGCAATGAGGCACCCGGACCTCCACACACTCCACCTCACAGCTTGGCAGATCCCTCACTCCTCCCACCACCAGTGAGATGCATCCTGTTGGCCCCTCGTAGGCCGTCTACTGTTCAGTTTATGACTATAACTCAAGGCCTTCTTTGCCTTCTTACAGCAGAATTTAATAACTCAATGAAACGCCAAATGTTTCCTACATCTTAGAGTTCCTTCCTCTTTGGCAGAGAGAGAGGACCCTTACTCATCTCCATAAAATGTTACTTGTCAGCCATCTCCTGACAATGTTAGCAGCTGGGCAATCCATCCTGCTTCTCTAACCACATCTGCGGGACTTTTCTCAAGGGTTACCCTCATTCACCTATTCTCCCACCATCTCCCCTGTGGAACCTACAACTGGTCTTGGCTCAGCTCCCCAGACCACCATTTGAACTGAAGGCCACTTGTGACATCAGACTCCTCACCTCGAAAACAGCCTTTCTGGTGACAATTACATCAGCCAGATGGGTTAGTGAACTCTGTGCCCTCTGTTCTGATTCAGCATACATCATGCTCCACAATGACAAGGCTCTGCTTTGTCCTGCCAACACCTTTCTTCCTAAGTGTTGTCTGAATTCCACTTTAATCAGGTCACTGTCCTCCCTGCCTTCATGCAAGAACTGTCCTCTGACCGCAAGAAGTAATTTCATTCTCTGGACCTGTGCAGGGCACTGCCTTTCTATGTTGATAGAATAGCATCCTTTCGCAAGACAAGTCCTTTTTTACCTGCTATTCCATCTGTCGCTTGGGACAACAAGTTACTCCACAATGCTTTTCCAAGTGGATAACTTTTGGTATCTAGCTTATGAGCTGGCAGGCAAATGTCCCCCCCCCCCCCCCAATCTCCTCTGAAGGCTCATTCCATGAGATCTACCTCCATGTCCACAGCCTTCTTGGCAGTCATACCTCTTCACAATGTCTGCGTGCTGCAATGTGGTCCCAGCAATCCAACTTTACCTGCATTATGGGACTATAACAGATCTCAGGGGGGTGCTGCCTTTAGATAGGCTGTCCTCTTTTCTTCTGTTCTGTGATATTCCCTCCTCCGTTGAGGTTGACAACTCGTGAAACTCTCATGTGTGTAAGTCACAGAGACTATGAAGAAGATGGAGAGGTTGCTTACCTGTAACTGTGTTTCTTTGAGTGGTCATCTGTGAACTTGCACAACCCCCTTTCCTCCCCTCTAGTGTCACTTTCACTCCTTTTATGGTCCTGCTGCTGTGGACCTCAAACTGGTGTGTGGATGCTGGAGGGGCCTTATAGGGGGAGGAGTGGAGGGGCAGAGCTACTGCCAAAAACAAGAACTGCCTGCTTTGAAAGCTCCAAATTAGTACTGTGCAGGTGCATTACAACCCATGTGTGTAAGTTCACAGATGATCACTTGAAGAAACACAGTTACAGGTAAGCAACCTGTCCTTTCTTTACAAAAATTTGTATGGTAGCATCCTTGCAATCTGAATAGTAATGTCCACTCTTCCACCCTTGGTCTGTGCTGCTCATTTTGCCACATGTGTTGAATTGGTCCTCTAGGTGTTGTGAAGCAGAAAATCCTTCAGGGTTATGGTTGACACCTGTATTCCCCTTGGCAATATTATTAAAGATCTGGGAAACAAAGGACTTTTCAGATAAACTCCCCTCCCCTCCAAGGAAACATTATTAGTTCAGATTCCTGCAGAATTCCTTTGTGGTTTCTTTAAGCAGAAACCTTCAAATTCACATTGAAATGTCACTTTAGATGAAAGTCAGCAGCAGCTCCACTTAGAAAATGTAGTATGCAGAACGTGATTAGGCCTTTGCACACTTACCCAGAAGTAAGCCCCACCATGTCCCAGAAAAGAATGTATTGGGCTGGAGTTGCTGGACCATTTGTGTGTGTATGTGCCTTCAAGTTGCCTGTTGACTTATGGTGATATCATGAATTTCATAGGGTTTCTTTAGGCAAGACCCATTTACGTCTCCACAAAACTCAGTGGCATTACTCTTGAGGATAATTAAAAACAAACAAACATGGATGGGTATATAGTAGGATAAGGAGAAGTGGCTAAAGAAACAGTCAGAAACCATTCATGGGTTGGACAAGTACAAATTCCAAGTTAGAAGTCTTCTTTTTGGTAGTTTGTCTTAGATATTCTCACCTGCCTTTTTGTATTCTTGATACTTCTGCTACAGAGCAGGGCTTATAGTTTGCAGATGCTTTGAGAAGCAGTTAGTGTATGTATATGTGCCTGTGTGTACATGGAGCACTTGGCATACTTAGGCTCAGGACGCCTACCAGGGATGCCTTTCTATGAAATTCATTGGTGTGAGTTACCATTTTTATTTTTGCACAGTGCCCCGACACACCCAGTCAGGAGCATTAGGGGAAAATTAAAATGGTGGACAATTTTCCAGACATGATTGATCAGGACAGGGAGTGATGAAACACAAATTCCATATGATTAGGAGGCCTTGGATACCATTCATACATCTTTTCATCACACAAGAATCCACAAACCACACAGCCAGCCCCAAGGTTGTTTCTAATGTGGGGCTGGCTCTGTGTGTTTGTGGATTCTTGTGTGAAGAAAAGAGGCATGAATGGTATCCAAGGCCTCCTAATCACATGGAATTTGTGTATCTGAAGGCAGAATCTTTAAAATAGGTGAAGTGATAGGGCAGAAGAGAACACATGGATATCACTAACATGCCCTACCTTCCAACATTTCACAGAGGGAGGATACATGTGGCCAAGGAACATCAGGATGTGATAACAATGTCATAAGTTATTAATTAGGAAAACTACATAAACTGGAGAGACTGCAGCAGTTTGCTTTTGCTTGAGTCTACAGGGAAGATTCGCTGGCTGCTCTCCTCTTTCCTTTGCTCAGTTAATTGACGGCAAATTTGAATTCAGTTTGCAGGAATTGAAGGAGAAATACAAAGTACAAAAGTATAGAGTACAAAGATGGAAAGTGAGAGGAGGAGAGAAAGTGGGGCATTTTAAAAGCAACTGAAAAAGTGAGATGGCAGAGGATTGATTGGGACTGTCTCTACTGAAGAGGGGCAGTTGAAGTGGAACAGTTGTTTGACGTGAGTGTTGTGTGTGTCATTATTATAGGAGGGGGGCAGGTGGACAGAGAACATATGTTTATGGACAAGGTAGGAACTTATACAAAGGGAACAGTTGGGTGCACATCCAATGAACTTTTATACAGAGTTGCCTTCTTCACATAATGTATTATTATAATAACTGGAAGCTTCTTTTGTTCTGAACCATGCAGCCTTTGCTTTTGCACACAAATGCTTGTGAAGGAAATTCTCCAAGGTATAGAGATGGTCATTTAAATTCACCATAGCTATAAAGAAACTAAAGGGCAGGGGTGAAAAATACTGGAACTCA
The DNA here is from genome assembly GCF_019175285.1 of Sceloporus undulatus. Classification (NCBI taxonomy): domain Eukaryota; kingdom Metazoa; phylum Chordata; class Lepidosauria; order Squamata; family Phrynosomatidae; genus Sceloporus; species Sceloporus undulatus. The sequence continues at coordinate 139,528,219 of NC_056524.1, read as the reverse complement.
CAATACATGGAATTAACTCCTTAACCCCATATTAATCACACACTGAGCACCATATTCTGGCAATAACATCTGCAGAGGGAGCACTGTGTACTGTTCAGCAAATCACTTGCATATTCTTTGTGTATTGAATAGTGAGGCAGCCGTACTGGCAGAGATTGAATTACAAATTAAGGAATCAGCAAAGAGATTGCACAAAATATGTGACATAAACATGTCTCTCAGTGCTTATGTATTTATTTATGCACTTATGTTTTTTGTATTCTCTCATGTGTACTAAACTACTGCATTTTTAAAAGAAAGCTGTAGATAGAAATGGGGGAAAAAAAGAAAAGAATCAGTACCAGAAAGCGATAACATTAAAAATCTCTGTGGTTGCTCCACAATTTAGAGGATGTATTCAGGAGACAGGGCTTTCTGCGGCAGGTGTATAATAGAATGAGTGACGTGATTTGGTAGGAACAGGGTGAACGCTTGAAGCAGGAATATTTGACTATACAAACAGTCCTAGTCCAAATGCTTTCAGGCAAAATCAAGGTCGGCACAGTCTACTTTGAGCCTGACTTCCACCCCAATGATGTTACGATCCTCTCAGCCCTCCCCTACCTTCTACCCTTCCCTTTTCCTCAAGGACAAAAATAATGAGGGAGTAGGAGTTAGGTGGAGAAGGGCTCTAAGGATGATGAGAGGGGCCAATCTGTGGCCTCACATGGAGCAAAAAATTATAATAGACCATAATTTATTGGTATAAATAAGTTTAATATTTTCTGACCCTTACTGTGAAAAAGGTGTGTCAATGGACCCTTGTGTGTATTAAAACGGTAACATTCCAATGTACACAGCAGCAGTAGGCAGCATCATCTATAGACAAAGGCTACATAACCAAATCTTGACAAGATGGAAGGTGTTGCAGATGGATGTTTGTTTTTTACCTGGGAGTTGGTGTTCAGTTGATACCGCAAATGATTGCATTTATCTTGCAAGGTCCTGCAAGCAGTCTGGAAATATTCAGATCCATTTATGATAGTTGAAGTCCAGCTGTGACCACCTGAGGCTTTCCTGGATAGAGATTGCCAGGCTGTTTTCCCTGCTCTGATAACTTCTAGAGTGGATTATTCCAAGGTGCTTTATATGAGATTGCCCTTGACGGCTGTTTGGAAGCCACAGCTTATCCAGAATACTGCAGCCAGACTGCTGACAGAAACTAGGTAACCATATCTTGCCCATAAGGAAACATCTTTATTCATTTCCAATCCATTTCTGAGTCAGTTCAAAGTTATGGCTTGAATCGTTAAACTTCTGTTTATTTGAGTGAGCTTTTTCAGTGGTTCTTCACCTTGAGAATTTACTTGTCTGATATTACACTGATGTCATTTAGAGGCTAGGAGAAGGGTTTGAAAAATAAAATTGGAAGTTTTTATTTTTAAAAAAATATTTTTACTAAATTTACATTACATACATTATATTTAAAACAACATAAACACCAACAGACAATATTCCACATATTCTTCCCCCTTCCACCTCTTCTTCAGATCTTGCATAACATTCTGTCATTAACTAAAATTGGAGGGTTTTTAATTACTTTTTCAGTATACGTTTCAATAATTTCATTAATTGCTTATAACTTGAGAGCAGTTGTGGTTGTGCAGATGTTGGTGTTACCATGTAGTTTTATTGAAGTTTAGGTTTTATCTGTCCTATAGTTTTATGCTGCAATTTATCTTTTGACTTTATTTGCCACCTGGAAGGACTTGTTGGGCTAAATCCCATGTTCTGATGATGAAACTTTTGTGGTCATGCTTCCTCTATCCCTTCTGGAGCTCTCATGGCCTAGAACAGTGATGGCGGACATTTTAGAGATTGAGTGCCCAAACCACAACCCAAAACCCACTTATTTATCACAAAATGCCATGTTCCTCTGGCTTTCCAGTAACAAACTCTGGCGAACTCTTTGCTGGAGTGATGGCATGTGTGCCCACAGAGAGGGCTCTGAGTGCCACCTCTGGCACTAGTGCCATAGGTTTGTCACCACTGGCCTAGAACATGGGGGAAGAGCCTACACTGTTTCTGTGGGGTCACCCCTCCCAATTTCTCAGGATGCTCATGTTCCACTGGGGAAGGCCACTATTGGATCCTTCCCTTGGAGGCAAAGGTACAGAATGTCAGTTTAGTCACTATAGTGTTGATCAAATATACAAAGGAATGAATTTAATCTTTCATAATTTCATAATTATGAAGTATCATATGATCTCTGTGATGGACTGATTGGCCAGACACTAAGGCCTTGTCTGCACAGGCCAAAAGGCTTGATTCCCACCCATTCTGGTATCATCCTGTTTTGATGATGCATGGCCCAAACACTGATTCTGGTGGAGCAGCACAAATGATGTTCGGCATGTTCCGCAGCAGAACTGGGGTATAACAGCCAGAATTCACATTTAAAAACTTGCCTATTACTCTGGATCTTCTAGAAATATCTGGAGGTCTTCATTCCCACTTTGCTGCAGCTGTCTGCATGGGTGTCCTGCTGAGTCTCCTGGTGTGTGCATTGCCACTGTGGGTTGCTTGCTCTGAGGTCAGACATTTGACCATCACTGGGTGCCTCATTCTGACCTCAGAAGGTGGATGTTCCAGGTGGCTCATCCAGACACATGTGCAGGCAGCTGCGGTGGTGCAGGAATGGAAGACCAGGTGATGGAGGATTGGTGCAGCTGCAGGTGCAGGTGCAGACAAGGCCTCAGATATGTTATAGATGTTCTGGATCACATCCCCCCAACTCCTTTTTATTTTATGTCAGTTTGCTATTTAATTTTTGTTTTCACTGTCTCTTTGCTTCTTTTTATGCTTCCCTCCCTATTTTTCTTTCTCTCTCTGTCTCACACACATTTACAAGATACTGAACCCTACTGGTGGCTTATTAGCTGCTGTTATCTACTTCTTGAAGCCATAGCAACTAACCACCATCACCATAATTGAAGTAACTTTTGAGAATTAAAATGGAAAAAACAAACAAAAAAAAACCCTCTCCCTCAAATTATTTGCAAGATAGTAAAAATATATATACAGATAAGAGCCAGTGTGGTGCAGTGGTTAAAGTGTTAGACTACGACTGTGGATAGCAGAGCAAATCCTTTGCTCAGCCATGGAAACTTACTGGGTGACCTTGGGAAAATCACATAGGTCCTGCAAATTCATACCCGTGACCTCCTTAACGGAGTCCATCGATGTAGCATGTGGTCTTCCTTTCTTTCTACTTCCCTCCACCTTTCCTAGCATTATTGCCTTTTCCAATGAGTTGTGCTATCTCAGGATGTGACCAAAATATGATAACCCCAACTTTATAGTCTTAGCTTCCAGGGAGATTTCAGGTTCGATCTGTTCTAGGACCCACTTGTTTGCCTTTTTAGCTGTCCATGGTATCCTCAGCACTCTTCTCCAGCACCACATTTCAAAATAATTGATTTTCCTCTTATCCACTTTTATCACTATTCAGCTCTTGCATCCGTGCATGGTAATAGGGAATACAGTGGCTTGCATGACTCTAACTTTCATGCTCAGATGTATATTTTTACACTTTAGGAACTTTTCTAGTTCTTTTATTGCTGCCCTCCCCATTCCTAGTCTTCTTCTCATCTCTTGACAACAGTCCCCATTCTGCTGAATGTTTGATCCAAGGTACAGGGACTCTTTTCCTATTTGATTTCCTCACTGTCTAGGTTGAATTTGTGTAGATTCTCCATGGTCATTATTTTTGCTTTCTTTATGTTCAGCAGTAATCCCACCTTGCACTTTCTTCTTTGAACCTTAATAGTTGTTCTAGGTCTGTGATGTTTTCTGCTAGTAGTAGGGTGTAATCCACATATGTTAATTGCTGACATTCTTTCCTTTTATGTCCACTCCTCCTTCTTCTGTGTTCACACCTGCTCTTCATATGATATTTTCGGCACACAAGTTGAACAGATAGGGTGAAAGGATGCAGCCTTGCCTGAAACCTTTGCCAATTCAGAACTTTTCTGAGTTTCTTCATATTCTGATTTAACAGTAGCTTCTTGGCCTACAAACAGATTTCTCATCAAGACTGTCAGATGTGATGGCACTCCAATGTCTTTAAGAGTGTTCCATAGCTTTTCATGATCTATGCAGTTGAAGGCCTTTGCTGTAGTCTATAAAATACATGTTGATTTTCTTTTGGAATTCCTTGATGTGCTCCATTAGCATACTTGAGTACTATTCACACTGTTATTGCCATCTTGTTTACTTCTATCCTATCCTTATTTCATATGACCATCCAACATACCTCGGCCTGCCACTCATCACTTCAGGACAAGGATCTTTTCAGTTTGTTATTGACCCTGAAAATTGGCTCTAGATCTCCATGATTGTTCACCTATGGTTTACAGGATGATTCTGTCTTTAGCCAGCAGTCCTTTCCTTTCCTTTTAAAGCACTTGCACAGTTGCTTAAGTGTTTTTATTTCTCTTTGGAGCCAGAGTCACTGTGAAGAATGGGAACAAACTTGGCTAGATTTTTTTGGGAAATTATATTATGTTAAGTAGTCTTATACTGGTGTGGTTAATTCCCTTCATCTTGTGAGCCGAATTCTAATCTTGAGAGATCTCAGCAGCCACATTCTAGTGGTGGATGATACTGAAGGGACACTGGGTGTGGCACAACAGTAGTTTTGGGTGAACAACTACAACTCAAGGTCACTTGCCACAACAAGAAGTCATTGCATGCCTGCTTAGAAGTTAGCATAATTGCTTACAAGCAACCATGAGCAGTACTTTCAGACATTCAATTTTTATTTTAAGAAGCATGATTAGTCATGACTGAGTGGGAAGTGTGATCTGCCGCAGCAGCTCAGTAGAAAAATGCATGGCCTTGATGGCTCTGTAAACTAATGAAGACTGACAAAGTACTCTGAAGCTGCCTGGAAAGATCCAAAGACTGACAAAGCACTCTAGAGATTACAGACATCTAAAGCATTCCAATGATGACTGAAGTGTCCCAGAAAGAAGATCAAATATATCAAAAGTTATATACTGACCAAGACCTCAGCTCCCACATGCATAACAAACATATATGTTAATGTTAAAGGTAAGTGGATATCTCAAAGAAGAAATCCTCATGGTTCAGATTGGTGAGCTTTGTGGAGCAGATTGGATTCATGGATCAAGATGTTCTTCATGCCTGCTTGATAACATATAGCCAGTTTTCCACTGATCTGATTGAGCTGCACTGTTGTTGGAGTTAATAAAACTTTACTAAACTTGACACTTCACCCTTGTGAGACCATGCTGGCATTATTAAGGTGGCAGTTTTGGTGAGGTTTTCTCTGTCCAGATGTAGCATTATTTTTGTTGCACTGAGAAGGCACATGGCAAGTGGGAGAGATGCCAATGTGTAACATCACTACTGTCACTTATTTTTTTTGGGGGGAAATCAAGTTGCTGTATCACTTGCTAAGTTGAGTTTCCTCTGGGATCCCAACTTCTTATGTATTTCTCTTACAGTGTTTTTTAAGCAGGGCTAGTTTTTGAATTTCCTCCATTTTAAAAACTGAAATGAGATGAGATGAATGTTTTGGTTCATTGCTAGAGTTTGAGTGTCTTTGCTGCAGTCCTAACAACAAACCAATTACAAATTGTTTCCAGATTAGTGTCAGGTTTTTGTTGACAGGTTGAAGATATTCCCTTAGCTGATTTGGGAAGGGCTGTTTAGGTACAGAAAGTGAGTAAAGAATCGCCTGGGAGGTTCTTTGCTCTTGGCACAGAGGCTGGAAGGGTCAAAAATCTACTATTATTGATTATTAAAGTTTATTTATATAGTGCTGTAAGTTTTATACTGTGCTTTACATAGGCCTGTTACAGATTGCCAAAATAAAGCTGCTTCGGGTCTCTTTGGAAGTATGCTGTTTAAATGATGCATGCATCCTAAGAATACGGAAGCTGCACCAAAGCTACACCCCAGTGCTTAAGAATGGAGTGTGGCTTTGGCGCGACCTCCGGACTCTTAGGACCCATGCATCATTTAAATAGCAAACCTCCAAAGAGACCCGAAGCAGCTTTATTTTTGCAGTCTGTAACAGGCCATAATCACCAAAACAAGATAAAACCTAAAATCACAAAGCATGAAATTTAGCATTAAATAGCTCTAAAACTTTGGAGCGGCAATATAACAGCATGCAGAGAACAGAGATGGCACTACTGAAACCTGCACTGAAACTTGGCAAGTATTGACCCTTGCCATCCACTAATATAGGACATGGGATTCACTTCTGTGCTAACAAATCTGTTTGATAGTACTGGTCTGAGATTGCCATGCTCATCATGCCTGCTTCTCTTAGATGCCTCCTTTATCTAGAATTAGAACAAGACATGGACCTTCGCAGAGTGACAAAATACAATCAGTCTCCTTTGAAAGGAGGAAAGGGGTATATTCCTAAAGCAGGAGCTGGGAGGCAAAGAGTGGGCAACTCAGCTTATGTCTGGGGAGGGGGTGAGGTGTGACACACAGGAAGCCCTTTCTGAAGAGCTCTTGAATGCAAGTCCTTCAGTTCCACCCCCGCATTGCCATGCTGAAAGCAAAACATCCTGCATTTACTTTTTTCCTCAGGAAAGCGGGGCAAAATTGGAAGGCGTAAGAGAAGGAGCAAAGAAAGCATATGTCAGCAGGGACAAAACCCCAGCTATCAATCAGCAGGGGAGCTAGGCAGGAGGAGTGCATGCTTCGTGTTGCCGAGCTCCAAAGTTCCCCTTCCCTATTCAGATATTATTAATGCAATGGGAAAAGCCCATTTCACAAGCTTTCCTCGCCATATAAGCTGTGTCATGAAAGAAACTCGAGGCAGTCTTTCCCCCCCTTCATACAACCTTAATTGTGTATCTTGTCACTGCAAACCTTTGAGACCTGTGATTATTCCAGCCAATTTGAAATGATTCCTGCTAGAGGTTTGCTGAGCTGTCTCGGGGGCTTTAGAAAACGGCAGGCACTAAATACCATATTTATGATGTATGCTTCACCTTTTTAAAGGCACTACTGAAAAGCTTCATAGAGTAGGGTTCAAGAGGGCTATTCATTTTGGGAAAAATATCTTGGGATTAAGTTCCCCTTCCCCAACGTTAAGGGAGAAAAAGGATTTTAAATCCTTCCAGGAAAAGAAGCCACCATTATCAGCAACATACAACCCTTTTGTGGCCAGTTTCCTTCTTTCTTCAGAGACTATCCAAGTGCTGCCAGGGGCACTACCATGCTAGTAAAGCCCTTGTTGAGTAACATGGCAGTTTGGATTAGGATGTGGGTGTGATCTGGTTCTGTGGATTATTATGAAAATGGAAAGGGGCCGTTCAAGTGAAAAAAAAATGGCAGAAACATACAATTCAAGAAATGTGATGGAGCAGCAGATGTGTTAATGTGCAAATTTTGATTAGTTGGTGCCATTGCACCACAAGGTCACATCTTGTCCTTTTGCATTTTCTTTGGCAAGAGAATAGCCCCACAACTCTATAGACAGAAGAGGAAATGTATGTTGTACCATGTCTAACATAGGTGTTCAGTCTAGTTTATATCTGCAAAAAGATAATTTTCTTGTGTGTGATGAGATTTTTATGGATTGTTGCAAACAAGAAAGAGACTGTTTTAGCAGAAGCCCTTAACAATAAGGATTTCTGCCACTCTGAAGCTGGTCCCTCCACAGGACAGAGGCTAGTTCAACTTGGTACAGTGGTACTGCAGTTGTCTGGATCTCCTTTTCTTCTTACTCTAAAAGGGTAGGAATGGAACATCTGATAGGAATATGTGGATGTGCCGGGAGAAGTCAGTATAATTGGCTTCGCAACTATGAATGTGTAGTGCTGCAATTCAGGAGCAGAGCCTATTAGTCTTGCTCCTATGCAACCTTCATTTATTTTAAAAGGGATATACAGGAAACTTTCATTAAAGTGCTGCTGAGAGTGAAACTGGATGTGACAGGGACAGATACAGTTGTTTTTCATGTGTTTAAGTTTATTTATATACCACTTGTAGGGGAGATGACCACAACAGCCCTTCTCTGCTCTGTTCACATGTAAAAGGGGCAAATAGAAAGGGAGAACTTTTGATCTGGGCTATACTGGTGATTGGGAAAGGTGCTTTGATTATATGCTTTTTGAAAAACAACCTTCATTCCAGTTGTACTTAACCACAAAGCCATTGGATTACAAAGTCAGCAGCAAATCTCAGCTGATTATTGCTGTCAGTGGCAAATCAGAAGATATGAGTTAAACCAAGTGGTGGATTCTTGGAAGACCTGCTAATGATGAGATATCAATAATTTTCCTGCTCTCTGATTAGCGATGGCTTAATTGCACCTCTATCCTGTGCACAGACTCTTTCTCAGATATTTGTAAAAAAATGTGAGCACCTTCACTATGGAGCGAGGTGAATCCCTGTTAACAGGCTCTGGCAAAGCTGAAGAGAGTCCTCAGGGTGAGACTGAAATAGATTAAACTCTTCTGTTTCTCAGCTAAATAGCAGGAGGAAGGAGCAGGATGTCTCTGAACATACACTTAGGAAATATCTTTTCGCTGTAGTTGCTGGGTTAGTTTTGAAACATATTGGCTGTGATGTGTTTATGCTGCTGGAGGGAGAACAAAAATGATGCTGAAAACAGGACCCAGAAAAGCAACACTTTGTGAGCTGTGAATTTCCTTTGTATTTTATATAGACAATGTAGGTCTCCCCCTTTCTCCCATTCTGCTCTCACTAGGACCATCCAGATTAAAACCCACCTCATCCAGCATATAGGGCTGAGTGATCTCTAGGTGCACAGGACTTTTCTTCACACAGGGTTCCTTTCTCCAGTTAGAAGAAAGAACTGGAGTTGTGGAAACTGGATAGTTCCAAGCAGACAATTTGCTCCAACAACACATGGAGAGCAGCTGAGTCTTTCTAGCACTCTTGGACCAGACCATCCCTCCCAGGATCTGCTAAAAAGTAAAAAACAAGGAAAAACCTGTATATGTAGGCACGTAACCTGGGGCCAAATCCAGCCCTCCTGGGGTCCTAATCATTCCATGCCCCATGGCATCAATATTTGTTGGTTTCCTAGATTTGTAGTTTTCTTCCTATTCTAAAAAGTCACCCCCCAAGACTTAGGGCCTGGACTGACTGGCACTTTGCGCCGGCCTGGGCCCAAACTAGGGCTGCAGTAGGGTGGAGCACTACAGTATGCTGTGAGCACCATCTTGGTGCACCCCCATTAACACAGGGCATGCCACGATGACATCTCCCATGCATTGCACCCAAACAGTATGGTGCATGAGGGGCATCATAATGTTATGACGCCTGTTCTGCAGTGCAAAAAGAAGCCCTTTTTTGGAGCTTCTTTCTGAGCCATGCGCAGGCCGCAGTGTGTGGTTGCCACAGCCTGCTTCTGGGGCAGAAAGGGGCGGTGTCTCGCCGCCCCTTTCTGCCAATCTGTCCAGCCCCTTAGTTACTGGCAGGAAGAGCTTTAGGCTGAAGTATATTAGTGATTTCTGTCCTGGCCTTTTGCTTTTGGCCTTACTCTCCTGGAAAGTGTTCCATTGGAAATCTTTCTGAAATTGAACTCAGCACTTAGGATGAAAGAATCTCCTTGTTCTTGTTCAGGGATCTAGTTTTCTGGTTGAAAGCCTCATAGTCCATTTATCTAAGGGATGATCTGGACTACGGACTGTTGTCTCTGGGCATCAATCAGTGGTTAGTTTGACAGGCTTGAATTTAGGGCTTACTTTTAGCATCTCCATGTCTTCCTGATCTCACTCCTCTTTATCAGGATCCATATAGGTGATCCATTTGGTGATCATGAAGGTGTGGCCCTTATTTCCTCTGTACCATATCACCATATTCAGTGGATAAATGTGCTGTACTTGCTTAGGCTGCAGGTAAAGACTACTAAGAAGTTACTACACTAGCCCTCTGGTGTTCCACAATCACTACAGCTCTGAGTAGCTATCAATCAGTTTATTACCTTTTATCTTTAAAATGTGGAGGAAAAAAAAGAAGAAGCTGGCATCCTATTAATAACATATGAAGGTGTGAGTCAAAGGTATGTATTTCTATGGTCAGTATGTATGGCAGAATTCAGCTGCACCATCCACAGATTGACCCCCCTCCCACATGCTTACCTTATCTTTTGGTGTCAGGGCATGCCCTCCTCCTTTGTCCTCTCTCTCTGTCTGCTGTCTAGACAAATTCTGGGGATATGAGCACCCTAAACAAATGCAATCCTCCCCTTCCCCTGCTGAAGCCTCCCAAAAGATACCATCTTCACCATGTTGTTCCATTCTCTGTCTCTAGTAATATAAAGTCTTTTAACTTGCTAAAGCATGTAGTCACCATAGCTGCTTGCTGCCGCCTCTTAGGGCCTTGCTCTTCCTGTGTGTTAGAGAAATCAAAGAGGAACTTGGGGCATCATGGCCCCAAGTAGATTTCAGGGTCAGGTACCTGGCTGTGCAGACTGGATTTTTATTTTCACGCATGACTACTCTGAAAACTGTAGATGTGATTAAATTTTTAAAAAAAATCCAATTCATGCAGAGTCTAGCTCAGCCCACAGCAGCATGACTAAAAGTCAGTTCCCCTAAATACCATAACTCACCCGTGCAACACAACCTAAGGCTGCTTTCTGTCAGCAGGCTGCAAAACTCTGTTTTTTTTCTCCAACCAGGCTTAGACATTTTTTTTTACCTGAGGCAGAAGAGCAAATGGCACCTGCCCTCTAAGTCAAGGTTCATAATATTGGAGACCAGACAAGTTATTTTGGCACCTGTGGCCAACCATTCCACACGCTCTTCTTGGGAATAAAACTGAAACAAAAATAAATGGGAGGAACAAATTAACTGTCATTTTGTGAAATCTAAAATCAGCTGTCTAAGACAGCTGCCTAACTGCCTAGTGATAGATCCAGCTTTCTCTTCCCAGGGTCAAACAAGTGAACCAGATGGGAAATGGGGAATCTTAAGACACCTAAATATGATAAAATAGTGGAGGGGTGAATTTACTTCTGCTTCTTGCTTGCCCCTTTTAGTGCTGAACATTCACTCTCACTCCTGCCATATCCAGGCTAGCAAATGTAATTAGTAAGCTTGTGTGTGTTTGGTTTGACTCTCAAAATCAACTTCCTTCATCCTTCTTCATGTTTCAGTGGCTTGGAGTAGCCACTGGAAGCCATTAAGAAAAGCCCCTTGGAAGTCATGGTCTATGAAACCTGCGTAGGGTTGCTTGTGAGAAAACTGGAGATGGCTTGTGAACCTTTCATGGTTATGTAATGAGGGAATTTCAGCAGATGTTTGTTATCTGTGTGACAAGCTATATCTGCTGAAATTGCACAACTATTAAAGGTGTGGGGCCATCTCCAGTTTTCAATCTGGCAATCCTTAACCTTGCAGAATTTTGGAAGACACCTGCTTATGCTATCTGCCTCTTTTGCTGGACTTCCAGTGGGCTTCCCACAACATTGTTCTCTCTGTTCAACCTTCCTTTGTTTATTTACTTCTGTTCTTGCACCTTTCCCCTTATCTTGACATGGTTAGTAAGTTAAGGAGAAAAGGTCAAGTACCTGCATAATGCCTTTTAATTGCATAATGTGACACTTCAGTCTTCTATAGGGAAGGGTATCCATCATACAAAGTGGGTTGCAATGGGTAGATAAGAAAGAAATCTTTTAATGGCGGTATGTGAACTGCCTTGTCTTTAACTCAGCTGTTTATTTCCTTAAAGCTTTTTCAGATTCTTCTCCTGACTCAGAACGCAGGCAACTCTATCAGGCTTCATTTCCACTCCTACTGCCAGGGGTTCCTCTCTCTGCTCACTTCAGTTCACATCATTGTACTTCCCACAGGGAGGAGAATTGTGCAACTTGTTTGTCTGTGTCTGTGTCTGTGCATGCATGCACACATGCCTGTGCATGCAAGTGTGTGTATGGAAAAGTGATTATAGCCTGAGAGCGTAGGTATCCTAGCAAGGAATGACTGACATGGAGTGCAGTAGTAGCAAATCCCTTTTTCAGTTCCACTTGTTTTGCATAGGGTTATGTGGTGGTCCTGCCAGTGATACACTCACACATTGCAGTGGTCCTATTCCAATGTAAATGACTGGATTGGTAGGGGTGGCAGTGGAGAATGTGAAGAGGGAGCCCTTTATTTCCACTAGATTGACCTTTTTGAAGAAATGTGCAAGGAGCACAGAAGGGAAAAATGGTAAAAACTGATGCATGTATGTGTGTGTGTGCATGTGTGTATGAGAGAAAGAGCAAGAGAGAAAAGAGTGAAAAATAGGGAGAGAGAAAGAGAGAGAAGAGAGGGAGAGAGAAGGAGAATGTAGAAACACACCATCATGTGCTCACATCACTCTGGGTGTGTATATAAGGGGTGCAGATTTTGAAACCTTTGCTGCTCCAAGGCACAAAGCCCCCTGTAACTGATATCATCATTGCAAAGTCATTAGAAATCTGCCAGAGGCTCAGGGCACAGATTGCTAAGAGAGAGGCTCAAAGGCCTCTTTTTTGGGTCACAATACCTGTAATGAACTAGAAGGGCCAGGGAGGGACTGGGAAGCAGACTTTGTACCATAAGCCAAAGACTCTTTTCAACTGGCTTTTACAGCAGTTTTACGAGGTATTCCAGTCCATGCTCAAGTGTTGGTTAACCATTCTTCAGAGAAATGAGATGTTTTATCGGTCTGACCTCAACCTTTGCCATATGGTAGTGAAAACAGTTCAGTTGAAAGGCGAATGATTTAAAAATAAAGAAAAGAAAGAAAGCCAAAGGCTTGGCTTTGTTAGGGCTTTGTAATCACTTCTGTGAAGCCATTTTGATGGGCTGTTTTAATTTAATTTTTGTTTTTAAAAAGCGTATAGATTAAATGTGAGGACTATGTGGCCGTCCTGATCCTGTTGAACTACAATTCTGAGAAATCCTTAGCACTGGCTATGCTGGATAGGGCAGATGTGAGTTGTAGTCCATAATGTGTGCTGCTCACAACATGCTCTTAAGCATTTACTTCAGTTGCATAGATGGCTAACTGGTGCTATTGCTCAGGGATGGAAAACATGCATTGTATGTAGAGGGTTTTAGGTTAACCTATAAGAGTCTCAAGTAGCAAGGCAGTGGAAGTTCTTTGTCTGACACACTGGTACTTTCACACTGCACCATTATAGTCCAATGATTCCATGTTAACTGCAACTGCAATATCCTAAGGACATCTGGTGAGGCACTAGAGGAGCTCACTAGCTGAGAATTTGAAATGCCTCTCCCTAAACTAGAAATCCAAGGATTCAACGGGACAGAATCATGACAGTTAAAGTGGAATAATAGTGCTATAATTGTATATGTAGTGTGAAAGAGCCCCTCATAATGGCCAGATATAATAGATGATACTGGGATGTGGGCACATAAATGCCAATCTGATGGTATTTTGAATCATCATCAAAAGACTGTCTTCAGTGAAGAAAAATATCTTGGATTCTATTATGATTGGCTCTTACAGACTTACCACATGATGTCGTAATGCTTAAGCTTTCTTCCCACAGGGGATGGTCATCAAAGTGTCTTTTGTTGAATGGATTTTTCTGGCTAAAAAAAGAGGCACACTTTGATGACCATCTCCTTCAAGAAGAGAACTTAAGTACTATCACATCATGCGGTAATGCATGGAGAAAGCTGCTATTCTCTGGCTCTGTTTTGGCTTTGTTTTCTTGTCCAATAGGAGTTGAAGGACTTTATCTCATGAGGAAAATTGGGGGTTAAAAGAGTCAATATCCTGGAGAAATCATGCGATCATGGTGAAGATTTTCTTTTTCTTTTCTTTTTTTAATTTTTAATTAAATTTTAATTTTTAATTAAATTTTAATTAACAAACTTATATACATATATACATTAACATAGACACTGACATACAACGAGAGAAAACAAAAACAGAAACAAAAATTAACATATAACACTTACAATCTAAATATATTTCTTTTCTATCCAATCAATAAAAACTTCCTAAATGGTGTTTAAACCTCTCAAATTCTCATGCTTCTAGTTTCTTATCTAATAATATCAATCAAAAAAGAAAAGAAAAGAAAAAACAAGACCCAATTAAATTCACAGGTTCAACTCTAGTTATTTTCCATATTAGCTCTTCGAGAGAAAAGGAGGATAGTTATACCTGCTGCTTGAATAATTTCATTAGTGATTCATCTTAGAAGGTTTTCTCCCCATAAACAAGATCCCATCATGGTGAAGATTTTCACATGACACAGCAATTAAAGAGCACTTATCCTGGGAATAACCATGGAATAACCAGTAACAAATCATTAATGAGATTTCCTTGTGAATGATTTGTTGCTGGTTATTTCCTGGTTATTTGTGGTATAAGTGCTCTTTAATCAAAATGTGTGAGAAAATTTTTACCGTGATCACACAATTTTTCTGGGATAGTGACTCTTTAAACCCCCAATTTTCCTTTAATTTCCCCCATGTGATAAAGTCCTTAGAAAGGAAGATGTATATGGGAGGATGCAAGGTCAAGCCTGAACCTTTCAGTCTATAGGTGAGGAAACAACAGGGCAGGAAAGATGACAGCATATCGACAACATACCAGACAAAATGAGAACATACCAGGCAGGGAACTTCAACCACTTTTATTTACTTCTATTACTCCCTCTGCAAGCATGATTATACATTTCTCCACTTCCAACCACAAAGTCACCAAGTTTGTAGAAGGGACCTAAACAATCTCAAGGTCTGAGCAAGGATTCTTCACAGAAAAAAATAATAATCCTGAAACGCTGTCAGTTCTGGCTTTCTAGGGCCTCACGTCTGCCTCCCTTTGGAGCCTTTCAGAAAACTACCATTAATTGGAGGATAGATTGTATCCCTTCCCTTGACTGTAATATCACACACTGTTCCTTTACATCTTTACCCAAGTTTGATGTTCCTATCTCCTTGAACAACAGGGAGAACATGTTGATTGGCTCTTCCTCCATTTCATCAGAATAATTTTTTTCCCTTGCACAGTTCCACACATCATTTTTTTCATAACTCTAAACTAGTGGTTATGAAATTGTACTCTGGGAAACTCGGTGTCCACAGACATTTACCAGGGCATGGCACTTATTGCTTAGCATTTTAAACCAGCTCCAGCCTTCTGGGCTGGAGCCAGGATATGGGATGGCAGTGGGAATTATTGCACACTAAATCACAGCCAAACCACCGGCTGCCATCAGCCTGGGTCCCAGCCAGGTCCAAGCCACGCTCTGCCACCACTTTTAGAATCCGGAAAGCTTTCCGACTTCTAAAGAGTGCTGGCAGAGCACTTCTGGGACCCAGGCTGATGGCGGCCAATGATTTGGTGGTGATTTAGTGTGTGATAATTCCTGTCTCCATCCCGTGTCCTGGCTCCAGCCAGTTTAAAATGCTGAGTGATGAACTCCCATGTCAGGAAACATAGAGCCAGTCTGGTATAGTGGTTTGAGCACTGGACTATGGTTTGAGCATTGGACCAGGGCTCAGATCCCCAACTGGCAATTGAAACCCATTGAATGACCTTGGGCAAATCACACTCTCTCAGCCTCAGGGGAAGGAAAAAAGAAAGGCAAAACTCATTCTGAACAAATCTTGCCAAGAAAAACCCACGATGGGTTTGCCTTAGGGTTACAGTGTTGAAAATAGCTTGAAGGCATACAGTAAAAAAGTCAGTAAAGATAAGTAATGGAGGACAATCTTTCCAGTTTGCTTCCAAGCTTTTGCTATAGGTACAGGTGAGAATCAGGTCTATTCCAGCATGCATGCTGAGTTTGCATGACAGACTTATGAGTCACACACACCAAAGCTGGACAGTATCCTGTATGAAATGAGGAGATACCATAGGAAATTTGCAGGGATTCCTGGCAGATGAGTTTCTGTGGAAAATTCTTTGGAAGTCTCAAATAACTCTTCTAATTCTGCACTACCTTCTCAAGCCCTTGACAGAGATACAGTAAGACATCATAAAGAAAACAGAAACTCCTTTTGAATGATGGGTATACCACAGGGGTACATCTGTAGTCCATAAGAGTTAAAGCAGGAGAGAGAAATTGAGTAAATTACCTGAAAAACAGTTATTGGATTCCTGCTGCTGCAGGTGATGTGACAGTAAGTTGAAGCCTGAAAATTAGAGTAGCTTCTAACTGCAAAGTGAAGCTTAAACCCCTGTGGAAAAGAGCCGCCATTGTGGCATACGGAAAACAGGGTCAAAATGCAAGAATATATTTTATCTTTTTATTTTAAATGCAACATAGTGGAATTCAACGAGGCCAGAAAGCGATGTAGGCGATATGCAAAGTGTTTTTCACATTTGCACAGTCACCATTGCAGATTTCTGAGAACTCCACCTCCATACTGTGAGGTCTGGAACATAACAGCCAGTTAATAATCCAGAACAGCTCTCCTGGATGAAACGGTGCTGATGTACAGGAGGCAGCAAAGAACTACATATCTTTCAACATCCCAAAACTCGGATGCTTGTAGCCAAGCAACATCAGAGTGTCATCAACATGGCCAAAGTCATTACTGAGGCAGAGCACACAAGCTAGGAGAGATTGCAGCAGTTTGCTTTTGCCTGAGCCTCCTTGGGAAATTTTCCACTCCTTCCTCTCCTCTCCCCTCCACCCCTGGTTAATGGATTACAAGCTACTTTTGCACTTTGACCTCAGAACCTCATTCATGGCAAATAAAGTAAGCTGAGGACAAAGGGGGAAAGTGGGAGAAAAGAAAGTGGGACATATTAAAAGCAGCAGAAAAAGTGGGACAACAAAGGATTCATCCAGAGAGTCCCTGCCAAATCAGGACAGTTAAAGGTGTAACTATGAATTCTAGGGAATGTTATATTTAGCTCAAATTGTTGCTGAGTTACAAGCAGCCTTGGGATACTGTCCCAATGTTTACCAAAGCGGAGGTGGCATGGGGAGAGGAGGAGGAGGAAGGGGAGGAAGATCGGAGGTGGAGGGGAAACCGTTTCTTTCTGTTTCGACGGTAAAGATTTTGGTGCATGCATTTGTGGTATCATGCCTGGATTATTGCAACTCATTGCCAGTGGGTCTTCCTATTCCCCACCTTAGCCCCCTAAATCTCTGTGCAACATTCAGCGGCCAGGATCATAATCTCTGCCTGTCACTTTGATCATATTACCGTCTTGTTGTTATCCTTCCATTGGCTCACCATTCCTTTCAGAATCTGATATAAAGTTATTCTCCTGACCTTTAAACCCCTTCATGGCTTGGTTCCCTCTTATTTGTCAGCGCTCATCTCTCCTTACCGCACTCCATGTGCATTGAGATCTTATGACACTGGTCTCCTGACCCAGCCACGGTTCTCCTCCTCTCCTTCTCGAATCTGTCCCTTCTCCTGTGCTGCTCCTCATGCCTGGAATCTCCTCCCCACACAACTAGGAACTATTACTTCCTTGGCTAATTTTAAGGCCAAGTTGAAGACACTTTTGTTCAGGGAGGCATTCCAAATCACTGGTTGTTAATCTGCGGTTTACTTTGTCTTTATTGTATACTAGTTAGTATTATTTTCGAGATGTTTTAATCATGTAATGGTGTTGTTTTAGATTGTAAGCCACTTGGCAGGTTTTTGTTCTTTTGCTTATCTTATTTGATAAGCTACTATGTAAAGCACTGTGTAAACTTTACAGTGCTCTATAAATAAATGTTAATGATAATAAATAATAATAAAATGCTACCAGTTCCATCACAGAGATAACTCTCAAGTCCAATGCAGCCCACCAGTAAGGGCTAACAATGCACTAGAAGCTTCCTTGACACTGATAGATTCAGAGGGTGAAATGGCAAGGAACAGGGTCGGAAAGCCCCTGATGCTGGGCAATAATAACTGTACTGCATAACTTCATGTTAGCTCCAAGTTCTTTTATTTTAGTTTTAACCTGGAGACTTTTTTTGCCTAAATACAGCAAAAAAGGTAAAGGAAAAAAAAGAAAGAAACTGTCTTAGCTTAATTTTGTTTAAATATTAAAAATTATCCTGGGGCTGGGACTGACTCTGAAAAGCCTTTTGCTTCATCTTGAGCAACCTGTAGGCTCTGCTGGCTCATCTGCATTATTAATGTATCACAGTACATTACATTATATAATTGTTTCTTATAAATATATTCAAACACATAGCAGTGTTAGTCTGGATCAGTATGCAAAAGGGTCTTGTTGCACCTTTGAGACCAAGGCTGCATCCGCACTGCAGAAATAATTCAGTCTGAAACCACTTTAACTGCCATGGTGCAATGCTATAGAATCCTGGGATTTGTAGTTTGTTGTGGCACCAGAGATCTCTGACAGAGAAGACTAAGTATCTTACAAAACTACAGATCCTAGAATTCCATAGCATTGAGCCATGGCAGTTAAAGTGGTGTTGAATCAGCTTATTTCTGCAGTGTGGATGCAGCCTGAGACTATATCTGCACTGCAGAAATAATCCACCTTGACACCACTTTAACTGCTATGGCTCAATGCCATGAAAGTCTGGGAACTGTAGTTTTGTGAGCTATTTCGCCTTCTCTGTCAGAGAACTCTAGTCTGCATGTTTTGTTTCAAAACATTTATTTCCAATGTTTTGGGATTTTCCTGAAATAAATGTGTTGAATATTTATTCAACAACTGTATCTCAACCTTCAGAGAACTGCAAGATCCAGTGGACAAGGTTGTAATCAAATCCAACAGTTGCAGATCAAGCCATTCCACATTGTATTCTGCAGACAGAATTCCTCAAGCATCCCTAATCTGCAGCTCCTTCTGCCTTCTCACTCTGTAGGGAAAAGTTCTGTGAGACATTTAGCCTTCGCTGTCAGAGAGCTTTGGTGCTACAACAAACGACAATTCCCAGGATTCCATAGCAGTGAGCCATGGCTGTTAAAGTGGTGTCAAACCGGATTATTTCTGCAATGCAGATTGTAGCCCCTGTCTCAAAGATGCTACACGATCCTCTTGCATGCTTATATATATGACACTTTTCAACCAAAACTGAAAGCAAAGCAGTTTAAAATTACACCCCCCCAACGTTTTCAGACTATAACTTCCAGAATCCTCTCTCTCTCTCTCTCTCTCTCTCTCTCTCCTCTCATTGACCTATCCATGTATATATGGATTAAAAAAGCTACATTTCATAACTTTCTTTTTTGGTTCTTTTCAAGTCCAGGCTTTTCTCTCCAGAAGGAGAAGGAGTTGCAGATTAGGGATGCTTGAGGAATTGTGTCTGCAAAGTCCTGTATGAAATGGCCTGATCTGCATCCACTGAATTAATATGCTGATTACAACCTTTTCCACTGGATTTTGCAGTTCCCTGAAGGTTAAGATATAGGAGTTTATCAGACAAGGGAAATTGGAAGTATAATCCAATGGCGATACAAATGCAATCATGGGGTTTAACGTTATTGCATGATAGACTACTACACGCAATTTCGGGCAATGGGAAGTCAGTCCGAATGCAATCATGGGGTGTCATATTATTGCGTGAGAGGTGATCACATGCAATTTTTGGCAATGGCAAGCTATTATCAGGCGATGGGAAGTCAGTTCGAATGCAATTCGAATTCACGTAAATTCGCTGAACTAGCAAATTCATGTGAATGCGTTCTGGCCCCACTATCTTTTCATTCAAAATTAAGAGAAATTCCTCCCGTGTGATAAACTCCATAGTTGTTGAAAGTTTAAATGTAGCCAAATATTCATTTAAACATATTTATTGCAGGACTCCCACCCCCCCAAAATTGGAAATAAATGTTTTGAAACAAAACATATATTTAAACCTATATTTTAAATATATGCATAATTTATATCAATATAGTATTTGAATATAAACTAGGAGAGGAATTTGAAAATAATTTCAGTTTAACATGGAAATGGAGTAGAAAAATGATGGAGGAAAAAGTGAAAACAGCCTGGACTAGAAGTAGACAGATGTGCCCATCTCTATCAGACAGATGAACAGTGCCATACTACATATGAGCAATGGAGGCTTTAATAATATCAGTACCCTTCTCAAATAGAGAACAGATTAATCGATGTCCTTATTTCAGGTCTCAAGTACTGGGTTTGTGGAAGTAAGCTTTTTATATATCTTTCATGTCAGCCTCCTAGTAGAGAAGGAAGATAATGTTAATCAAGGAGACCGCAAATATTCTTTAATCTTGTCATGGGAGAAGAATGCAAAGCAAAGTCTCCCCCGCCTCACAATTTCTTCATATTTTACAGTTTCAGGGACCAAAATCTGAAGGGAATTCTTTCTTTTCTTCCTTCCATTCATTTTTCTCTTGTGCCGCCCTGGGGACTGCAGTAAAATTAACCTCATTCATGGCATGTTTGCTCATAATTAGAACTCTTGTTCAGCCTTATTAGCCGCTAAAATGAATCATAAGCCTGATTTTCGGCTCTGCTGCATAGTGCACCAGAGAGGAAAACAGATTTGCAGTTGCATCAAGTGCTGCTCAGGGCAGCAGAAAAAGCTGAAATGGCTTGTGTACCACTTCCATTTTGCTTTCTGGTTGCTGTAGCAGCTGCAGCATCGACCTCTGCGTAGCTGCAGCGAAATCTAATCAGCAGTGAGAGGTAATTCAGTAGAGGTAAGTGGAAATGTACTGCAGTTGTGTGGCCTGCCTGGAGCATCACATAGGGACAAAGGGCAACTACCCTTGAGAGAGACAATAATTTGCCATGGGCAGGATGTTGAGAAAAGCACAACGTATGCACAAAACCTAAATAGAAAGTATTGTAAGGCTTCTAAGGAAGAGTTTAGAATGGACTGCTCCAACTCTACAAAGCCTCAGTGTTAGCAAAACTCTGAAAGCCCTGGACAGGCTCATGATGAAGAAGGAGGCACCACATGCATGGAGAAGAAATGATGTGGAACAGTGAATCATGGCACTTCGTTTCTGTGCTTTCGTTTCAAGCCATTTGATTGTCTCAGGAGGCTGGGTAATACTTTTTTATGAGTGGCATAAAATCATGTGGAGGTTATAGACATACCCTGGAAAAGTTACTTTGTTGGATTACAACTCCCAGAACTACCCTCCAAGGAAACTATTTCACTGACATCAGTAAAATATTCTTTTCCACTTTCATTATGATACTGTCATATGCTCTCCTGGAAATGGTGAGAAGTCCCAGGGCAATGCTGTTGGGTCTATATTCCATTTAGCTCCAGCTAAAAGTTCATATTTCAATTAACTGTTCACATCTTTTAGCAAGCAATTATACATACATACAGCTGTTACCTTGGGACAAAAAACAAAACAAAACATGATGGGCTCATTTGGTTTTCAGTAGAACTGTAGAACTGTGACAAGTGCTCTGATTTTTACAGGGCTTGTAGGATTTACCCATTTGGACTGCATGTCCCAGAACAGGCTATGGGATTCTAGTTGTTATAGTCCAGTACTTCCCAAATAGTGGGGCGCGCCCCCCAGGGGGGGTGCGAGGCTCCGTAAAGGGGGGCTCGTTTGATCTCGGCAAATACTATTTACAGTTGCACGGGGGGCGCAAAATGTTTTCTTCTTCCTAGTGGGGGCATGACAGAAAATAATTGAGAAACACTGTTATAGTCTAATAAGTAATTTTCCTGAGCTCTAAAATTTTACCACACATCAGATACAACGGTGTGGTTGATACCTTCCATGTCAAAGGGATGGTGTTAATACAGATCTTAAAAGAGCAAGGAAAGGCTAATTTCCTTCTGAAATTCTTTGGCTCCGTTATCCAACATATGTTTGCAATATGATCCATAGTGCCTTTTCCTTTCACGAACCCAGCTTGGGCATCTGGCATTTCTCACTCCATAGATGGTAAAAGTCTTGTTGTAGAATTTTGAACATTACTTTGCTTGCATGGGAAATTAATGCGTTGGTCCAATGGTTACTACAACCCCTGACGTCCCCTTTCTAGAAGATTGGAATGTATTTTGAACATTTCCTATCTGTGGACCATTGTTTTGTTTGCCATATTTGTTGACAGATTTTAGCTAGAATGGGAGTAGATTCTATCTCTGTTGCTTGAAGCTGCTGTATTAGTATGCCATCTATTATGCTTCTAATAATGCTGGCTAAAAGTGCATTCATCTTTTTTGCTGCAGGATCACACTGCTGGTTCATGCTCAATTTATGATCAACAATAATCCCAAGATCCTTTTTGTTTTTAGTACTGTTGAGTCTTGTATTATTATTATTATTATTATTATTATTATTATGTTTATTTATACCCTGCCTTCCTCCCAGTACAGAGACTCAAAGTGGCTTACAAATCTAAAACATTCCAAGTTAAAACACTATAAATATACAAAATACAAGTTTAAAAAAACAATTAAACAATTACAACAATTAAAACATTACATTATTAAATTTTAAAATTTAAAATTTAAAACTCTTTAAAACAAAAAACAAAACAGCATCCCTGTTGTATCCCACATCTTATACCTGTGCATTCAGTTTTCTGGCCTGTATAATTTTGTATTTGTCACTATTGAATTTCATTTTATTAATTTCTACCCTTTTAAAAAGTTTACTTAGGTTCTTTTTTTATTCTGTTCCTATCTTTCAGTGTGTTCGCCACCCCCCCCCCAGTTTTGTGTCATCTGCAAACTTGATAAGGATTCCCTACACCTGTCACCTAAGTCCTTGATAAAAACATTGAAGTGTCATGGGCCTAGGACAGAACCCTGAGGTATTCCAATAGAGATGGAGCCCTGGTGGCATGGAGGTTAAATACCTTTACTGCAGCCACTCACTCACAAACCACAAGGTTGTGAGTTCAATACCAGCCAGGGGCTCCAGCTTGACTCAGTCTGGCATGCTTCCATAGGTCACTAAAATGAATACCCAACTTGTTGGGGGCAATTAGCTTACACTTTGTAAACCGCTTAGTACATCAGGAAGTGGTATAGAAATGTATTTGCTATTCCAGTTTGAAGCACAGCCATTGATAATAACTCTGAGCACAGTTTTCCAACGAATTTTGGAGCTGTCTGACAGTGTTCCCATCTATTATTCATTTACAGTATATACTCAACTAGAAGTCGACCTCATGTATAAGTCAAGGGCAAGTTTTTGGGACCAAAATTATGGATTTTGCTATGACCTATGGATAACTCAAGGATAAAATTTAGGGGCATATAGCAAAGGATCTAAAAGATGTAGCAAAGCAAAACAAAGAACTTAGAAAAGTTCAGCAAACATAACTCTTTGTGCTCACTCTTAAGGCTGGATGGATGAGAGAGCAGAGGGGATTGGTGCTTCATATATTACACTCTTGCTTTTCACTAGGAGATGGTTCCTTCTTATAAATAAGAGTTAAGGAACAATACTTACATTGACCCATGGATAAGTCAACTCAGGTTTTTTGGGTCCATTTTTGACCTAAATTTCTAGACTTATACATGAATATACATAGTAATCAGCCTGCTAATCAAAATATTGGGGGGGGGACTGTCACATATTTTGCTGAAATCCAGATAAATGACACCCACAGCATCCCCATCATCTACTAAGCTAGTGACCTGTTTGAAAAAAAAAAAAAGGATTAATTTGGCAGGATGTGTTGTTGATGAAACTAAGTTGGTTGCTACTGATCACTGCAATTGTCACCATGATAACTGCAGATAGACTCCTATAGAATCCACTATAACATTTTTTGTGATATTGACATCAGGCTGATTGGTCTGTAGTTTCCTGGATCTTCTTTTTTGCCTTTTCTTTTTAAAAAGAGGGGGCAATGCTTGTCTTTCTCCAATCCTTTGGCACTGCACATGTTCCAGGGTTTCTCGAAGTGATGGCAAATGGTTCACAGAGCACACCACCAATTTGTTTCAGCAGTACTTTGGGATGCATTTTGTCTAGTCCTGCAGATCTGATCTTGTTTTGGTTAGCTCAGTGATTCCTGACCAATTAGGGAGGATTCGGCAGCTGATATCCAGAAGAGGATTTTTGGGATACCATTAAATGGCAAAACATTGTAAATTATTTATTCTTTCTTATTATAGTGTTAACACCAATGGGGAGGGAGGCATGATTTGAATTCTTGGTTTTAGGCATCATGATGTCTTGAACTACTCTTCACTGCTGCACCGACTTTCCTGATATTTAGTTGAACTTTCGCTCACTGTGGTTTAATATAAATGTTCTCTGCCTGTCCTCATTGGATAAGGTGAATGGTTGTTGAGCACTTTTCTGCGATCTTGTTGAATATTTGCTATGTTTCTTTTTAGCCTACTTTTCTCGAAGCTAAACGCCCCCAGTTTCTTCAACCTTTTCTCAGAGCATTTGTCTACTAGACCTTTATAATGTGTGCAGCTGTCTTCTAAACATAGTTCATTTTGACAATATCATTGTGGAACGGTGTTTCTCTGAACTGAACACATTACCTCAGAACACATTATCTACAGGTACTGAACAGCGGTCTGGAGACTTGGAAATTTGACTGTAGTGGTAAGAACTTAAAACTGTATTCTTCTGTCAGTTTATCAGGCATGGATTCCTATAATGAACTGTGGGATTTGTGGCTTGTGAGTATTCTGGGAAATCTTTGTCTGATATAAACCCTCAGAAAGTGATGGTTTTCAGAGAGCCTTGGCCAGGAGGTATGTTAGCTAAACCGATCTGAAAGTGGTTTGGATTAGTAATGTAGATTTGGTTTTAATGTATCTTAACTACATACTTGGGAAAGGTATCTTATGGACTACAGCTCCCAGTGGTCATGCTGGTTCAGAATACTGGGAGCTGGGAGCCAAAAGCAACTTTTTCGAGTTCTAAATTTAACTATACTGCATTTTAATAGACTTGCCCCCCAAATACCAGCAAATGTTGTATGTGTAAATAGTGGGAGAGGAAGTACAGCATAGTGATCAAGCAATTGCTTTTCATGTAGAAAGTGAATCCAGTGCAGTGAAATGAACCTCCAAATATCATAGCTTGACATCTTGAAGATTCCTTGACCACTACAGTATGATAGCATTGAGCTAGATGGAGAATTGTTGGCAAACTTTGTATTTCCTTGCTGAACCTAATGAGCTTAATCAGCTCAGATATGAGGGGAAGACAATATGACACCATCTTTCTTCTGTAGCTCTAGAACTGAGTGAGTGCCATCTAGAATAAGGACGGGGTACCATCTTCATCCCAATGGCCCAATTCAATTTCACAAAAGTTCTTGGAGGGCTATATTCCAGCGCAGGATAGCTCAAAGGCAAAAGGCCTAAATATACCAGTATATTTTAGGTTAAAGCTCTTAACTGTCAATAACTAAATCTTAAGAGAGACAGGTCAACATTTTAGGATACTCCCCCAAAACAAACAAACTAACAAAAAACAAAATGCATAAAATCTGGGAATCAACCAAATTATGGTATTGTGGGCATAAGGCCCTTTGGAGACCCCAAGGAGGGCTGGGTTTCATTCTCCTGCTTTAAAATAACATCTCAAATCCTTTGCAGTCTAGATGGATGCATGAGGAAAGACATTTCTAAGCACAGAAAACTTGATTTCCACTTCTTTAGAATCTTTCTGTTTGTGCTAATGTTGAGTCACTCATCATGATAACATCTTTATGTGAAGATAACTGGACTTTGTGGAACCTTGTGAGACCTTGCAAGCATACGCAGCCAAAACCACTGAGCTGTAAAAACTGATGTTGCTCTGCCGGTGCAAATCTTTTCTGTGATGCAGCTATGGTTACAGGGAATAATGATAGCTAGGCTGTGCTGATTCCTATTAAAATGGCAACCTTGTGCTTGCTACCAGTGAATTAGTGCTCATTTGCTAAAGAACAACCTTTTCAAGGAGCTTTGGACCTGCAATTTTTGTCAGGGTGGTACACCACTACTAGCAAGTAGCAGCACCCTACTGCTTTTTAAAATGCTAAGCATGTGTGCTCTAAAATATCTTGCTTGCGAGAAAAACGGATGGATGGGAGCTGAAACTCTGTATAGCAAATTTTATTGAAAGCAGGTGAGAATGGACAAATTCCATGAGCAGAGCTGTTGTAATTGTTTCACATCCCTCTTCTTTTGCCACTCCTCCACCCGTTCTCCCCTGTTTCCCCACTTGACTGGTTGTCCAGCAAATTGTTTTGGTTGTAATGCTTTCGTCTTCCCCATGGCTCCCATCTTAGTAGAACTAAGGATGAGAGGATAAAGGGTTTGTCTTTGGAAACGAGTGGAGTTTCCCACACTAGTAACTAATAGCTACATTGACTGGATTTACACACGCGGCATAAAGTGGTAGTGGAATGAATGCAAGTACTTCAGCCTGTTCCTGAAGAAATCTATTATTTTTATTTATTTATTATTTATTTGAAACAAATAATTAAAAAAAGAACATGCAATCCAAAACCAGCTGTTCCCCCTCTCATCCTTCGTACCCAGCCCCAACTCAACAAAACATTTTACCTAAATTTAATTTTATGTGAATTCAGAATTCCAATCTTGGGATGCCCAGATCTCACGAGATACAGAGAACTAGATTTTTCCCTTCTGTAAAAAATAAATCTCTGCTATTTCTTGCTGTGCAAATTAGCTACTTTCTCCTTTTTGAACTCAAAGGAGCATTAAAAGAAAACAAATGAAATTTCCCAGTCTCAAGAGATGCAGTCCATTTCCACTACTTCAGAATTCTACTACCACATTCTGCTGCAATGTGTGAGACAATGCACACCAAGTGCTTTGAGCACTCTACAGTGCTATATAAATGCTAAGTAGCATTATTCTTATTCTTTGTGTGCTCCACTGTCTGGGTGCTCATGAAATGTAATAAGTGATCCATCCAAACAGAATGGTCCCAGATCCTGCATTTCCACTTGTTTGCTCTTTTGTTGGTATAATAATATCAGGAAAATTCAGAGCAGTTTTTTTTGTTCAGGGCTCTATAGAAGGTTTACATTTCTGAGCCTACATTTCCCAATACATTGCTATTACCTCTTCATTTTGTGCTCCTATTTATTTAATTTTATCTCCCCTTCTAAAATTAGAGAGTGGAGAATGTTCAGTTTCTTCTCCAGGGTCTATGAAAATGATGATAATTATTTTG
This sequence comes from Sceloporus undulatus, assembly GCF_019175285.1. Taxonomy (NCBI): domain Eukaryota; kingdom Metazoa; phylum Chordata; class Lepidosauria; order Squamata; family Phrynosomatidae; genus Sceloporus; species Sceloporus undulatus. The sequence continues at coordinate 139,501,160 of NC_056524.1, read as the reverse complement.
ACTCTTGGAGGTGAAATTTCAGATAAATCAGTGATGGAATAATACAAACCCCCTCCCTTATTCCAATCCCTCCCCTTTGAAGCTAAAATATAGATTTGGACAGTCATTAGTTGTGAAATGCAGTGAAAAAGGCTGGACTAATGGAGACAATTTGTTTTAGAAACAGTTCAGAGACTGCTAATTTCCAAATAATAAGGAACGGCTTGCTTGACGGGTTTTTGCTTTGGAGTATTTCTGTTGCATACCAAGTAGAAACATACAATTGGAGCAAACAAAGCACAGTAAAAAGTTCAAAGATCTTTAACAGCGAGGGCGTCCCCTGCTGTACAACAGCTGAAGCAGACTTGATTACAAAGCCTTGCACAGTTTGTAGAGCTAACAGAGGCCTGTTACAGACAGGCCAAAATAAAGCTGCTTCGAGTCACTTTGGAGGAATGGTATTTCAATGATGCATGCGTCCTAAGAGTCCAAAAGCCACACCAAAGGCACATTTTAGTTCTAAGGACTGGAGTGCAGCTTTGGTGCGGCTTTTGGACTCTTAGGACGCATGAATCATTGAAATACCATTCCTCCAAAGTGACTCGAAGAAGCTTTATTTTGGCCTGTCTGTAACAGGCCAGAATGACTATTATGATGCTTGAATTTGTGTGGAGAGAAGGTCTGAATATTGCAAGGAGTCCTTAGGAGTACAATGTTTCTTTGGTTTGCACCCAGTAACACCCTGCTATGGAAAAGTTCTGTCAGGGAGAATCAGGTCAATCACAACCACAGCAGAGGCCTGGTTGTGGTCTACCTACAAGAGTGTCCTTAGCGCAGGGGTTCCCAACTTCTGCTCTGAGGAGTCCTTAGGGCTCTGCATGCACTTCCCAGGTGCTCCACGGCCGCTCCAGGAAAAGGAAAGAAAGGCTCCATAGACATCCTTAGTGCACATGAGATATTGCTGAAAAAATTCATATCCTTTTTGTATGAAAAATAGAATGAAATTAAAGAATAAGAATATATTCTTATATATACTTAACATCATTAACTTGTAAGACCTCTTACGGTCTCTGCCATAGAAAAAGGCTCTGTGTGTCAAAAAGGTTGCCTTAATGTAATGCTTACCTCCCATATAAAGCTCAAGTCGCCCAGTGATATATGGGATAAAAGTGGAATGGGACATAGAACTACTCCCTGCCCTTGGTAGTTTGGGCCTTAATAATATTTAGAACTTATATATGGTTTTAGAGCAGCCCATTGTTATTGTTGTTAACTGCCCTTGAGTTGATCCTGACTCAAGGCAACTCTGTGGATGAGACATATCCAAGCCCTGTATCCTCAACTGCTCTGCTTAGGTCTTGTAGATTCAGACCCATCACCTCCCTGAGTCTAGCTATGCTGTGTGCGATCTCCGTCTCTTTCTGCTATCTTCTACCTTTCCTAGCATTATTGTCTTTTCTAATGAATTGTGCCTTCTCATAATGAGCCAAAGCTTGGCTTCCAGGGAGACTTTAGGCATGATCTGTTCATTGGCTTATTGGCTATCCAGTTCTTTCATCTGCACATTGTGATGTGGAATACAATGGCTTGGACGATTCTGATGTTAGTGCTCAGTCGTATATTTTTACCCTTTAGGATCTTGTCTAGTTCTTTCTTAGCTGCCCTTCCAATTCCTAGTCTTCTTTTGAATTCTTGACTGCAGTCTCCATTCAGAACTATTTTTGATCCTTCCAAGTATTAAAATCTTGAAGTCCCAGAAGACCTAGTGAACATGGATAATGGTAAGGGATTGTGGGATCTGGAGAGCAAAATATATAGAGGACCAGATATTCCCCACAGCTGGCTTGGAGTGACTTAGGGCAGAAACAGACGGCTTGAAATCGCCCCTTCTGAAGATGGATTTGGGCCATGGCAACCACACACCATGGCCCCAATCCGCTTTCAACCTGACCGAAAAAGGAGTGGCAAAGAAATGCTCCTTTTCAGCTGTCAAAAGCTGGCTTTCTTATCCATGCCATGGCTGGAGGCCGCTTCATGTTGCTCTGGCAGCATGTGGTGTGTAAACACCGTGCCCCAGGAGCGCTTGGAAGCCAGGCCACGTCTGGGCAGTTAGGCGGCTTGAAGCTGGATTCCAGGTGGCTTCAGAGCATGAACTATCAAAACGTGAACACGTCTGGGTACTCCTGGGGCTTCTCTCCTCTCTTTCCCTCTCCTCTCCTCTTCCTCCACTGAGTTAAATGAGTGCAAACTACTTTTACATTTCGAACTCAGTTTGCACTAATTGAAATAAGCGGAGGACAAAGGAGAAAAGTGGGAGGAATGGAGAATAACTGGGATATGATAAAAGCAGTTGAAAAAGTGAGACAACAGAGAAGTAATTGGAACTGTTCCTGCCAAATTGGGATAGTTGTGTGTATGGCCATCAATGACAGTCACATAGACAATAGTGAGTTGGATGTACCTTTAATTTAATCAGTATAAGAGAACTATCTATGTTTCAAACAGCAGATCTGATAGGCAAACTTATTCCTAGATAGAATTTAAAGATATAGCTGTGTTAGTCTGTAAAATTAATATATATAGATTTTGTAGCACCTTTGAGACTAACTAGAAAAAAGAAGAAGATTGTAGCATGAACTTTCGTAGACTTTAGTCTACTTCGTCACATGCTTATGGTGGAGTGGAAGCCAGGTACAGACAGGAGTGCAGGAGTTTAACTAAAGAAAACTGAAAAGGGACCCAGTCAGCATGAGCTCTACATGACAAGAAGTTTGCAATGGGCTCTCCACATGTAGGTCCTTAGGAATGATGTCCCGTTGTTTGCACTTGTTGAGAAAGAAGATATCTATCTGTATCTGGGAAAGTGTCTTGAAGATGTTTATTCCCAGACAATATAGGTTCAGGCTAATGATGAATGATGTCAGGATGAAAGATAGTTCGGTATTCTGCCAGATATCCTGCTAGCTTTCTCACTGTATTAATTCCTCTTCTCTCCATTTCATGAGTGTTGAGGCATACAAGCTACATGTCACCACTGTTTCTAACAGTCTGAAATGGTACAGTCAGGCCTCATTCCCACTTACAAATAATTGAGTTTCCGATCTGAATTGATGGATCGGTTCAGCAGCAGAACGTCATTCATACTACATTTGCCCTCTTCCAGAGTTCCTTCCCCCCCCTGGTCAAGCCCAGTGCTCCCAATCTAGGCAATATGCTAAGGAAGGGGCAAGAGGCCACAGCAGCAGAGGTTCCCTCTCTGTGCTTGATCTGGCTTCACCTTCTACAGGGAGAACGAGACAGGCAGCCACAGAAGGTGACAATGGTAGTGACTCGTCAAAGGGGGACCACTGGCCTTCTCCGGGAGAGGAAAGCTATCCTTGTGCTGGGCCATCGGCGCTGTGCCACCGCCTGTCCATTGAGGTACCTGGGGGTGTTCAAAGGGCTCCTAGTGAGTATAGAGGGGAACCCCCTGGGAGGAAGAAATGGTGGTCAGGGAAGTGGCAGCAACAGCCACGGCCATCACAACAGCTACATTTGGGCATATAGGGCCCCCCACAAAGCTTGGGTAGAGGGGCAAGCCCATGTCACACTCACTCTCACCCATGGCACACAAGTCAACAATTATGTCACAGGGAGCAGATTTGAATCTGCACTTGGTTCAGACTTGGGCTGAACTGCTTTATCACTAAAGACATGGAAAAAAATGAGTGTCAAAATGACACATGTTATATGGGTCTAGCGCAGCCCCTCCTCTTCAAACTGCTTCAGTGATTTGGATCAAGTGTGAACTAGGGTCATTTAAACCATTTCAAACTGGTTTGCAAACTGATTTAAAACATAGTGGGAATGAGGCCCCAAACAATTTTCTTTATTCCCTCAGCTGTTGCCTTATCACACAAATTATCTGTGAGAGCTGTTATGTGATGCTCTTTCCCAGTGTTTGCTGAATCTTTGCAGTAAAGGAGATTCTTGGGGAGGAATGTCTGGAATGGTGGAGGATGGAGAACTGCTACTCCAGGTGGGCATGTACAATGTACATGATGACAATTTCATTGCTAAGAGCTCTAACGATTCTTTCCTTCTCTTGAGGCAAGCAATTATACAGACATACACACACACACATACAAAATTAAGATGTCAACATCATATTAAGCTTTATAGTAGCTTTACTCCACCTGATGCCCCTTGGTGACCATGCTGCCTATGGATGATGGGAGTTGTTATCAAATGTGTCTAGAGGGTGCCTGTTTCCTGCCTCTATTAAATTCTTTAGCATCTTCCTTAAGGATCAAAGAAAAGATAGAAAAATAAGACAATAACTACAAGGCAGTTCGATGGTAGCGCAGATAAAAAGAAAGAACCTCTCCCAGCAGAAAGAGATGGAATGTGTTCAATTGACCTCAGGCTAGACAGCTGTACAAGTAGGAGATTGTGATCATTCCTCTTTTATCGAATGGGAACTGAGGGCAGCTTCAGATGGAATCAGAAGTGCTGACAAATGGATGGGTGACTGCCTGGTGCTTTTGCTTGTTGTGCTTCTGTTGTGATGTCAGAAGAGAAATGTGTGTCTCAACTAGTTATTTTCAGGTGCAAGTCAGGCTTGCAAATGCATGCACCCTTCCTTTGAACTAGCACTAGAGAAAATAAAAATGGTTGTAGACATGTAAGGATCAGGGTGCTGGCTTTCTGAACTGCCATTAATCAGATAGACTGTCCCTGCTCAGAAATTCTGTACATGTGTTGGATGCTACTGACACATTTTTTCCCTTGATTTTATCCTTTCCTACCAGGAATATTCTGCAGAATATTTTATGTTTCACTGTGTTAGGCTAAAGCACTAAAGCTACAAAACTGATATTGCTTGGCTTGCTGTCCTCCCTAAGCCTCTGTGCAATCTGGTACCTGGCTTTTCACCTATCACCTTAAAGACAGGTTTAAATATACCATGCTGTGAGAAAAATCCCCCAATTTACTAATAATGTCAACTGTCACTATATCCCAGGGCCTAAATCCAATTACTAATCCCAACTGGAAGAGACCTATTGAATTAACTGCTGAATGGGCAAGTCAACACTTACCAGAATCCCACTGATTTAATGCGTTTACTCATTAGCAACTGGATTTAGGCCATGTTTTTTTTACTCACTTTGTGTCTTGGGCTGAATCCACACTAGTGAAGTAATTTGAGCTGGCCTCTTTGCAGATCCTGTAGGAACACATGACATACTGCTGGATCCATGGTGAATCCACAATTATTCAATGCCAGAGGGCTTAAACTTGATTTTAAAAAATAGTTTCTTTACTCTAATATTTCTGGAAAACCCCACAATCCTTGTCATAGGCAGAGATCCATGTATGTTCCACTTAATGTAATAAACTGGACCACAGCACTGACGGCTTATTATATGCATTAATTTTCTTTTCTTTTTTTAAAAAACACTGTTTGGCTTGTTTATCTGAAAAATTGGTAAAACTATTTACTAGCAGAAAGGGGGAAAGAAAAAAAAATGTCTTGCTATTGTCACCCGGTTGCTAACTTCTGCACCCACACTGCAGAAATAATACAGTTCAACACAACTTTAACTGCCTTGGCTCCATGCTAGGGATTTATGGAAAGTGTAGAGCTCTGGTCTGGTGCCACAACAAGCTATACTTCCCATAATTCCCCAACATGGAGGCATAGTAGTTAAAGTGCTATTGAACTGGATTATTTCTCCCTCCTGCTAAGGGTTTCAGTCCTACCGACTGCCTCAACTAGAGTAGATCCACTGAATTGGTGGGATTTACCATTCTTTTAGCTCACCATTCAACAGCAGATTCAATGTATTTACTCCAATTGGAGCTAACCAATAGAATTTGGATCAGCATGTTTGATAAAGTATCTGTCTAGGCAGGAAAGTGCTGATTGGTTGAAAGACTAGGATCTAGCTTAGCTACCCCAGGAAAAAGTGGTGACTGAGAAAGAACTCCCATATGTCCCCTGAATTTGTGCCTCATGTGCTGATAGGATAGAATTAGCTAGATAGGATAGAAACGGCTTACATGGAAAAACAAAGTGTTTCAAGTAGAACGACCTTAAGTCTTTCAAACAGCATGGTTACAACGATTTAGATAGATCATAATCAACATTTTGAATTGTGTACTGAAACAGACTGGACACCATTGAAGCTCTTGTAACAAGAGGACCTGTAACCAATAGTCAGTTGTCTACTATAGGATCCGTTATTTGGAATAGATGAAGTTTTTAAAAACAGCCTTTAAAGATAGCGAAGGCTAACATGGCAACTGCATCCATTTCTGGAGATATTAGATCTGGCTATAGTATCCTTACTTACATCTCAGGTGAGTTACTGTGACTTCAGTTGGAACCATGATTTAAGACACAGTAACATACATGGGATGTAAGTAAAACCACCATAGCTAGATCTGATATTTCTAGGATGGGTGCAGTTGCCATGTTAGCCTTTACTGGGCAAGTGAAGTGAAAGCAATCTCCTTTTCTCCCACCTGCTTCTTGTAATTAGACCTTAATCTAATAAACTGGAAATGGATGCTGCATGTTTTGTAATACGGACCATACAGATCCCATCTGGCCTGTGGACGTTCCCTACCTGAAGAGAGGAACTTATTTACTGTTGTACTGACACTTTCAATTTTTCTTTGGCCCCACCCTGGGCTCTCGTCCCAATTTACCCTTGGAACACAGCTCCCCTAATCCTCCCCAAATTGGAATCAGCTCCTGGGCTAAAAAGTGTTCCTTAACTAACTGGCCATAGGAATCTCCTTGCATCACCTATTGACCTTCTATCTTCAGAAAGAATCAGATCTACTGTAAAAAGAGTGTCTCCAAATTCCATTCCAGACAGGCAATGAAAACAAAACCAAAGTGGTTGAGAGAT
>NC_056524.1:139463686-139494272 GCF_019175285.1 Sceloporus undulatus | reverse complement strand
CAAGGAGAATGAACAGGGATCTACTCCCCTAATATAATTCCTGGCGTAGATTGACCAAACCAGTCCCCAAACTGACCAAACCAGTCTCTGTCCCATGACCATGCTTGACATTCAGTTGAAATGGATATATCTAGATAAATCAATCTAATAATAATAATAATAATAAGTTTTATTTATATTGTCCTGCTTCTCCCGACGGATCGAGGTGGGATTAAAGTCAGATTATACGAACAACAATAATACTAGTAACAATTATTTAAAATCACAATATAAAACCATATACTATCTAAAAACAATGAATGCAATATAAAATCTTATTACAACCTGAGGTAGACTCCTGATCAGGAGATGGTATATTTCTGGAGTCTATAAAAGATCAGGGGGGGTATGCTTGCCGGAAGGGGTAAGTTTTCAACGCCTTTTTGAAGGCGTCCAAGATAGAAATGAGTTGAAGCTCTTCTGGAAGATTATTCCAAATTGTTGGGGCCATAGCCGAGAATGCTCTTTGATGACTAGATGTTAATCTCACCTTGGGGTGCTCAAGTAGATTCTTCCCAGATGTTCGGAGAGTGTGGGGCGGATTATGTCGGGAGAGGCGTTCCCTCAAGTAACTCGGGCCCAAGCCATGTAGGGCTATAAAGGTAATCACCAACACTTTGTATTGGGCCCAGAAGCTAATTGGCAGCCAGTGTAAAGATTTTAGTACAGGTGTTATGTGGTCTGACCAGTGACCAATCTGGCTGCGGCATTTTGAACTAGCTGAAGCTTCCAAACTTGGTACAAAGGTAGCCCATGTAGAGCGTGTTACAGAAATCTAAACGAGAGGTTACCAGTGCATGTACTACAGTTTCAAGGTCCTTTTGGTCCAGACAGGTGCACAGTTGGCATATCAGCCGAAGCTGGTACCAAGCACTCCTGGCCATCGCATCTACTTGGGATGATAACTGTATGGATGAATCCAGGAGTACTCCCAAACTGCAAACTTTGTCCTTTAGGGGAAGTGTGACCCTGTCCAGGACTGGATGGCAAATCTCCCTGCCCGGACTTGGGGTACCTATTACGAGTACCTCTGTTTTCTCTGGATTCAGGCTGAGTTTGTTTTCCCTCATCCAGCCCATTACTGACCCCAGGCAGGCATCCAGAGGAGAGATGCCTTCCTTAGTCACTGTGTCAGTTGGATTCATGGAGAAATAGATCTGGGTGTCATCAGCGTACTGATAACACCGTGCTCCATGTTTCCGGATGATCTGTCCCAGCAGCTTCATGTAAATGTTAAACAGCTTGGGAGACAGGATGGCGCCCTGAGGGACGCCAGATGTCAGCTCTCTTCTAGATAATTCCTCTCACCCAGAAATGCCACCACAGAATGTGCCACCACATTCTTTAATTCAAGAACTAATTATAGAATATTAAATATCAGAGGCAGACTGAAAATTATCCAGGGGAAGGGGGACTTCAATTACACACACACACACACACACACACACACACACACACAAGCATATCCAGCCAAAGTTCACTATTACTTCCTTTGGGCAGCTTGTTCCAAGTAGGTTGCTCACCACCAGGTCCTAAACCAGGGGTGAGCAACTGTGAGAGGTGGGGGGGAGTCTGCTCCTGGGATCCTCTGGGATCCTCATGCAGATTGCCAGCCCCTCTTCTCACCTGGAAGTGCCCAGAATAGTATTTCTAGTTTTGAGATGTGAATATTGTTTCGATGTTAACCAGTACAGAAGAGTACAGTCACCTGTTTAAAAGCTGAATTGCCTCTTTTTCAAGTTTCTGGGATAGGCAAGTCACTCTCCTCTTTTTTTTGACTAGAAAAAGGGCAGTCTTGAGAGTCTGGAGGAGATGCGGCTGAAAGAATAAGGCAAGATATTAGCAAATGTGGCCTGAGGGTTCCCCTTTGTCACTCCCTACCCTGGTGGAGAGACTGGATGCTGAAGTCCAAAAATATCAGAACAGCCACAGGTTCTCCACCCTTCTTCTACACCAGTGATTCCCACAGAGGGTGGTACACACCACTGAAGGACAGATTCAGGGGGTGGTGAGGGAAAAAGTGGCAGTAGGGGGGTGGTGAGGGAAAAGGGGGCAGCAGAAAAGGGGGACTTTCAGTCAAAGTGCACAAGAAAGACAAGGGGAACTAGCAGCTTTTAGACCAAGGTAAGGACACATGGTAGGGGAGAAGCAACAGCTACAAGGAGTTTTCACATTTAAGACCCTGCTTCAGCTTTGTGAGTTTTACCAGGACTTAACTGGCAAGTTGGAGCTGTGCTGCTGCTTCTGCTTTCTTTGGTCAGATAGATTGAGAAAAGAGATAGCAGAAGAAACAAAGTTTGTGTTGTTGTTGTTGGTGGGATGATATGAAGCTCTTGGGGAAGGCATGGCTTGGGGAAGGAGGGGGAAGAGTATCAGGGATTGATTTTTCACCTCTCTCAAATGGAGAATTCTTTGGGAGTTCATTCAGGAGAAAAGTTTAAAGCTGGCTGCACTCCTCTCCACCCTGGTGAAGACGGATTGAGAGTCCTTCCTCACTTTGCATTCACTCATTTTGGGAGCAGCAACTGAACAGCTGGTCAAGCAGCATCCAAGAAGCACCTCTCCCATCCCAGCCTTTGCCACAAGACTGGCATAGGAGAGAGGTTTCTTGGGTGCTGCTCAGCCAACTGCTCAGTTGTTGATCCCTGGGCAACTGAGTGCAAATGTAGCAGTGTCCAAGCAGATGATCAAGGAGTGACTGAGAAGCCTTTTATCTGCACCAGCCTTGAGGCAAAGGCTTGTGCAAGTGAGAGGCTTTTTGGTCATTGCTCTGCTACTTCCTTGGTCACTTCTCTCTTTGCATTCAGTCACCCTGGGAGCAACAACTATGCAGCTGGTCAGCTAGTCTTCCTTTTGCTATAAAGAGCTCTGGTGGTGCATTGATTAAATGTCTGTACTGCAGCCACTCACTCAAAACCATAAGGTTGCGAGTTCAATACCGGTGAAAGGGCTCAAGCTTGACTCAGGCTTGCATACTTCCGAGGTTGCTAAAATGAGTACCCAGATTGTTGGGGGCAATTAGCTTACAGTTGTAAACCTCTTAGACACTGTTAGTTCAGCATGAAGCGGTAAATAAATGAAGCTGTTTATAAGGCTGATGCAGGCAAGACGGACAAACAAGTCTGGGCCTCTACTGCTGCTTCTGCTTCTGTTGTAGTCTCACTGGAGAGGCTGATGTGGAAGAGGAGGCAGTGGCAGGCTGGGCATGACTGAGATAGACTCCACTGGCTGGGTGGTTGATGCACAAACAGTAGATCTCATATCAAGAAATAGGTGTTCGGGGATGCTAGGATTGTTGGCTAAGGTGGGAAGGCACAGCTCTGTATCCCAAAATGGTTTGTGGACCACTGTTCTACAATATCATAAAGATAAATTGCAATCTGGCCCAAAGTCATGTGGGGAGTACACAGAAGCTCTTCTGCACCAAAGATCCCTTGGCATTCCCACCCAGGGCCATTGCTCTCATTTGTCTGTATGTTTATTTCCTGCTCAAGCAGGTGGAGCCTATTAAATAATTATTTAGAAGTACTGTGACTTATTTAACTGTGCTGGCCAACCACATCATATTCAGGTGGTTCCGAGTCACAATTTCTAGCTAGGTTTTCAGCACAGTTTGGATTTGGAGTATGAACATAATACAAACCACTGCGAGTTGAAAATGGAAGTCAAAGCTTCTGATGTCCTGGCTGTACTGGAGGTGTACGAGCGGGAGAGACTTGTTCATGTAATGAAGAATATTCCAAATGAGGTCGTTGCTTCATTGTCCTAGTTTTGCTGATTTTTGTTAAGGAAAGGGGGAAAAAGTCTCCAGGAAATGTCTGCAACTCTTTTTGCTTCAGTTAGAAGTACCGTAGTGAATCCTTTGGCTTCCCCAGTGCTGTAAAGAGACCTCAAGAGTGCAGAGGCTAGCAACATTCACACTGCAGGAGGGAAAGCAATCCGCTATGCCTTCTTTCTATCTTCCTTCATCTATTTAATTCCACAGAGCATCCTGGAAATGTTGCTAGGGTCATCTGGCAGAAGTAATATTGCCATGGATGAGCAAAGACTGGATGGCTTTGAAAGTGAGTACCCTTTCTCTGTGTCTCTCTTAAAATGGCTATTCTTGATTCTCTCTTTTTATTACTTTGCGCAGATCCAATGGCTGGGCTGGTGTGTAGCGCAGCAAAATCCTTTTATTCTGCAGATGTCGTGGCAGCATTTGAGCACTATCCAGTTTAGCCTTTCCCAGAGTGCCTACCCATTGCAAATCTTTCCAGGAGATGTTAATTCAGCCCAGCTGGGAACTGCTGGAAAATGTGTTCAGCTTGGCAACTCTTGTCTCTGACTGGCTGGCTTGGAAAACCATGCTCTAAATTCTGCACTGAAAACAAAGGAGACTTTACTAGCTACAGCCTAATAACTTCTACTATCCAGCTACTGCAGAAGTCATTTAGTGAATGGTAGTTGGAGTATAAAAACTGAAAGGAAAAGGAAAAGTAATAGGAAGAAGCACTTTAATGAGGAGAAAAATTCAGCACAGGGTTCATGATAAGGAAAAATTCCATTCATAACTTGTTCATCTGGGACATGACATTTTATAAAAGGATGCTTTCTTCTTTTGGAATTCATGGCAGTAATAAAATTTTTATATCCTGTTGATTTTTTTTTAAAAAAAGCAAAATGCCTTTTGTTTTTGGTTGATTTCTAGGCCCAGTTGGAAACCTATGTGTGCATTTTGCCACACTAGACTACATCTGCACTGCAGAAATAATCCAGGCTGACATAGTTTTAACTACTATGGCTCAATGCTATGGAAATTTGGGAACTGTAGTTTGTTATGATGCCAGAGCTCTCTGATGGAGAAGGCCAAATGCCTCACAAAACACTTTGGAGGTATGCTGTTTAAATGATGTATGGGTCCTAAGAGGCCGGAAGCCGCGCCAAAGCCACACAGCTTTGGCACAGCTTCTGGCCTCTTAAGATGCATGTGTCATTTAAACAGCATTCCTCCAAAGTGACCCCAAGCAGCTTTATTTTGGCCTGTTTGGGCCCTATAATTCACAGAATTCAATAGCATTGAACCATGGCAGTTAAAATGGTGTCAACCTGGATTATTTCTGCAGTGTAGATGCAGCCTTGGAGGTCCAGCATTGTTAAATTCTATCATGTTGTCATGTTTTCATGGTTGGCCAGACTGTCAAAGCTGTGGCCCATTTTTCTGTGCAGGTGAGATTCCCCAACTGCTTCTGCCTGCTCACCTCCTTTCCCCTCTCCTAGAGCAGCAAGCCTTTATCAGGTCTAGCTCACTTACAGCAAGAAACATCATCAATGTCAGTAGAGGAAAGCAGATTTTGAAGGTACAGCTTCTCTGTTCACAGAGCAGAGTTTCACCTAAGTCCTCATTAAATTCCAACAGAGAACAAAGATGCTTAACAATTTTATTTGGTCAGCATTCAGAAGCAAACCAACCAGACCCATACTTTCTGTACTGGTGAAGATTAAAAAATGCAGTTCTTCTTCAGGGTTTGCATTCCTTTAACTTTTCCAGACCATTTCTTTTTTAAAAACATACCAAACATACATATTAAAATGTATATTTTCATAGAATCTTGAATCTTAAGAATTGTAAGGGGTCACAAGGGCTGTCTAGTCCAATCCCCTGTCATGCAGGAATACACAGCTAAAGCTCTCCTCCAAAGACATCCAAAAATGGAGAGTCCATTTCACCCTTCAACAGTTCTTACAGTAAATAAGTTCTTCCTAACATTTAGGTGGAATCTCTTTTCTTGTTATTTGAATTCATGGGTTCATCTTTGAATCTGTGGAGCAGCAGAAAACAAACTCACTCTACATGACATCCCTTCAGATATTTAACAATGGCTAATGTTTCACCTCCATCTTCTCTTATCCAAGCTAAATATACCCTGCTCCCTAAGTTGTCCCGCATAAGGTTTAGTTTCCAGACCTTTAATCACCTTGGTCACTTTTCACTTGCCATGCTCCCCTGTATGGAGGAATAAAGGAGAATAGAATGACAGTATTACAGTGGAGCCTTGTTATACGCTGGGGTTTGGTTCCAAGATCCCCCGTGTATAACAAAATCCATGTATGCTCAAGTCCCATTAAATATAATGACATAGCAAAATGGTGTCCCTTATAAAAAATGGAAAATCAAGGTTTGATATTTGAAATTTATACTTTTTTTGAACATTTTCAAACCGTGGATGCTTGAATCCATGTATAAAAAATCTGTGTATAAGAAGGGCCAACTGTACTTTCTTTGATCTGTACACTATGCTCTTGTTGACACAGTCTAAAATTGCATTGGCCTTTTTGGCTGTTACACCATACTGCTATTTCGTATTAACTTGTGGTCTACTAAGACCCTTAGATCCTTTTCACATGTATTGCTTTGAAACAAGGTGGTACTCATCCTGTATGTCTGCATTTTATTTTTCTTGCATAGATGTAGTATTTTTCTTCCACAGATTTAGTACTGTAATACCTTACGAGAGCCAGTGTGGCATACTGGTTCGAGTGTTGGACTATGAATCTGGAGACCAGGGTTTTTTTCATCACTCAGCCATGGAAATGCACTGGGTGACCTTTTTGCAAGTCTCCCTCTCTCAGTCTCAGAGGATGACAATGGCAAACACCCTCTGAATAAAGTTGCCAAGATAACCTCATGCTAGGTTCACCTTAGGGCCATAAGTCAGAAACAACTTGACTACATATAACAAAAACAAGTGCCTTACATTTATCCCTACTGAAATTCGTTTTGTTAGTTTTGGCCCAGCTCTCCAATCTGTCAAGGTAATTTTGAATTCTGATCTGTCCTCTGTGGTATTCATTACCCCCTTAATTTTGTTTTTCACCTAGGAATTTGACTATATTTTAATTTTATTTAAGCCCAGTTCTGTTGTAAGCCACTTTGTATAAGCATTGCCTCTATCCCATCTTATAAGTCATTTATAAAGTTGTTAAACAGCACAGGCCCCAAACAAAATCCTGTGGTACTCCACTAATCACTTCTTTCTAGGATAAGGAGCAACCATTAATAAGCGTGACCCTGTTGGTGCTTCTAGACCTCTCAGTGGCTTTTGACATGATAGACCATAACATCCTCTTGGAACGCCTGAGAGATTTATGAATTGGAGATGCTGCATTGCAGTGGATTCAATCCTTCCTCTTAGGTAGATTCCAGAGTCTGATGCTCGGGGACAGCCACTCCTCAAAAGTGGAGTTTAAATGCAGCTCCCTCAAGGTGCCATTCTGTCCCTGATGCTATTCTCCTGCTGGGAAAAATCATCCACAATGGGGTGGGGTGTTATCAATATGCTGATGACACCCAAATATATTTCTCTATGTCTCAGTCAACAGCTTTGACGACAGATGGCATTTCTCCTCTCAGTCAGTGTCTTGAAGTGGTAATGGACTGGATGAGGAAAAACAAACTCAAATTGAATCCAAACAAGACAGAGGTACTTACAGTAGGGGCCCCCAAAGCAGGTATCGGGTTGCAACTTCCAGTCCTAGATGGAGTCACGCTCTCCTCAAAGGACTGTGTTCGCAGTCTGGGGGTGCTTCTTGATCTGTTGCTCCAGATGACAAATAAGGTAAATGCGATGGTCAAATGTGCCTATTATCAGCTTTGACTGATATGCCAGCTGTGCCCTTCCCTGGAAGTAAGGGACCTAGAAACTGTAGTACATGTGCTGGTAACCTCTCAACTCGATTTCTGCAATGCGCTCTACATGGGGTCATTTCTTTATGTTCTTTCTTATGTTGAGGCAGTTTTTTTCTCCCCTGTGGTTTGAACCCATTCCTCTGGGTATTATTCTCAGGGACAGCGTAACATAAACTAGCTCCGTCCTCATGATGATATCCCTTTAAATATTTTGATAGGGATATGATGCCACTTTTCACATACTCTTCTTCTTGCTGAACATGACCTTCTCTCTAAAGTCTCTCCTCATAGGGCTTGTTACCCAGTCTTTTAAACATTCAGGTTGCACTCCATTAGACATGGCCCAATTTCTCGAATTCCATCTACAACTGAGTTGCCATGAAATGCACCAAGTATTTCCCATTGGGTTCTGGCCAAAGCAGAATGGAATGGTAATAAAACCTCCCTCAGTCTTGACTTAAATCACCCAATGGCTTGCATATGCAGTGAGCCATCACTAGTTCCTAAACAACAGCTAGGACTTTTGTGCTATTTGTTATCAGCCCACAGGGTATGTTCTAAAAATATATTTTCTGAAGACAAGAAGTTCAGTGGGGTAGCATGGTCAATGCTGTAACACATCCCGTTCTTTAAAACATCTGGGAGAAACCTGGGTTGGGTATGGAATGCATACTGTCCGGGGATGGAGCTCTTTGATAGAACCTGTCCCAGTGCATTTACATCCTGCACCTAGCACAGGAATAAAAGCTGGTGAGATAATCTCCTATATCTGTTTATGCAGCCTTGAATTGATTTTTTTAAAAAAATGATGCATCATGCTGCCCTCTCCTGCAGGACTTTTGGTGTGCTATCACTCTAAAATCTACTTTTGTCAAACCAGGTGGTTCCCATCCTATACCTTCTAATTTCTTTTATTGTTTCTAGGTGAAATTACTTTTAAGTATCGCCATCAATTTTTGTTGTTGTTTTGGGAGGGGTTAGTAATGTGTTAAGACCAGTTTGTTTGTACAGTGCACCTGTGTACAGTATGCCCATCTTGAACTTTACCTAACAATATAAATCTTAAGGGAGTGTGTGAGGTATGGGCAATACCTTTAGCACTACCTATGATGAATTCCTATCGGGTGAAAGCCCACACTAAAGCCAAGCAGTTCTCGCAAGGATTGAATTTTATCTCCGTGGTTGAAAGGTTTCTGGAAGTATAGGCCACCATTCCTTGCCTTCCATTCCAGAGTTGAGAGAAGATTGCTTCTACATGGTTGTTGGAGATTACTAGTTGGATGTAGAATGGCTGATTGGTATCTGGATGCACAAGGGCAGGTGCCTGGACTAGGTATCACTTTAAGGTGGCAAAAGCTTCTTGTTGTTCAGGCCCCCATTGCCAAACTACACCCTTCTTCAGTAATGCATACAGTAGCTTAGCCTTGACAGCAAAGGACTCTGTGAACTCCCAGGAGAAATTGAAAGTCCCTAACAGGGCTTCCAATGAGGCTACATCCATAGGGAGTTTTCAATTGTCTCCACTCTCTGTAATAATAATAATAATAATAATAATAATAATAATAATAATAATAATAATAATAATAATAATAATAATTTATATTTCCTCCCTCTCCCTATGGATTGAGGTGGGATTACATCAATAAAAACAACAATATTGTATAAAATATATACAATAAAATAATAATATTGCTCTTAATTCAATATAATAAATAAATCATCATCTAAAATACATAATTATAACCAGAAGTGGGATATTTTCTTAGACTCTTTTATAAAAGATCGGGTGGATAGGCCTGCCGGAAGAGATCTGTCTTAAGTGCCTTCTTAAAGATATCTAAGGTGGTAATAAGACAGATCTCCTCCGGCAAGCTGTTCCACAGTTTGGGGGCTACGGCAGTGAACGCTCTGTGGGAAGTTGTTGTTAACCTGGTCTTTGAATGTTCTAATAAGTTCTTCCTGGATGTTCTGAGAGTGCGGGGTGGATTGTGTAGGGAGAGGCATTCCCTCAAGTAACTTGGGCCCAAGCCATGTAGGGTTTTAAAGGTAATAACCAACACTTTGTACTGGGCCTGGAAGTCTGGAGTCCTACAATCAGTGTAAAGGCTCAACCCAAAATACTTGACCTGTGTCTGTGTTAATTGTGTTTTTTCTCGGTTTGTCTTGAGCCCTGCGTCTCGGATCAATCTAGAGGCTTCTCTAGTAATGTCAGCGATCTTTTCTTCTGAGTCTGAGTGCACCAGTATGTCACTGACATAGGACAAAATGTGGGGGTGTGATATAGGGTGCACCTTTGTTTACATTTTTACCACATGGGAATGGCAGATACTGGAGTGGAATGAAACCCCTGGGGATATCTCTTGAACACATGTTGAATACCCTGGAATTCCAATGCAAATTTGTAAAAACAGCTTTCATATAGCAGAATAGAATGGAAAGCTTTGGCCAAATCTATAACGCTCTAGAATTTGGCTCCACCTGCTATAGCAGCCAATATCTCATTGTATTTCATTACCACAAGAGCTACTGGGGGAGTGACTGCATTGAGAGTTCTGAAATTCACTGTCACTCCATCCACTTTCAAAATGGGCCATGGGGTGACTTACAAATAGATTGCACCAGCATAATGACATCCCATTTCAGTAGTCCCTCTATGGTCTTGATAATTCCTTCCTTAGCCTCTCTGGGATATCTATATTGTTTCTGGAGAGGGGGATCCTTCTCCTCTATCAGCATGCATGCGTCCTTAACTGTTCAATATTCTGTTTTATCTTTAATCCAGACTTCTGGGAAATCGGACACCCAAGGGTCAGTGGTCAGAAGGAAGAGAGGTATCGGGGATTTTAGGGATGCAAACCAGTGAACGGCTGATATCTGCAAAGGCTCCTCTTCCAATTGCCAGAGGAAGTTGTTTGCTAGATCTGTGGTTAGCCTGTGGTGACACAAATAATTTATGCCCAAAATACCATAATCTCCACTCTGATTTTCCCATGTCTGTATGAGATCAAGGATGGAACCGACTTGCAGTGGAATCTCCTTCCAAATTGAAGCTTGATGCCAGCCTTTCCCATATCCCGCCAGTTCCACTCTAGTTGGAGTCTTAGATAGCTCCCGAACCTACTAACAACCTAGCTGATTTTTGGCTGGAATGGTGTCCAATCTGTGCATATATCATGGGGTGTACCCAAAGATCTGGAATCAAAATTGTGATCACTTACTGACGTTGGGGTTTTTCCCCCTGTGATATTCAGCTGCAGTGGTGACTAGTGCAAGGGAAGCCTCAATAAGACTTTTTTTTCAAGGCATGGGGCTGGAGGAGGCAGGAGGGGTCTCAGCCCTGGGGATCCTAAATCCTGCCCATGTCCTTGGTGACTGAGGGGATCCCGAGGGGGGGGGGGTTGGCTGATCCCACTGTGTTAAATGGGGCAGTTCCTGTCTTGTATTTGTCTTTCATTACATGATTTTTTTTTTAAGTTATATGATTTAAAGCCTGCAGAAATTCCATAGTTTGGTCTCTTGTCCAGTGGTGCCAGGTTTACCCCCAAGTCCTTAAGTTGCCTCCATATCGCTTTCCTAAGTTCTGAAAATGCCTGGAGTTGTGGATCATATCCTCCAGAGTACTCTCTTGAAAGCTGGGTAGGTTTAAATCGTTTCCTCCCTTACTCCACTGGAAGGTGCTGTGAGTGAGGGCCATTGTTTCTGAAGATGACCATGTGAATTGAATCTGCACCCTTTTCACCTTTTTTCTTGGCACTCTTGTTTGTGGTGGTGGCAGCTACTATTTCCCTGGCCATCTCCTTCTGAGCTTCTCTGGTCTAGTACACTTGGGATGCTTCATGTGTTCCATGAAACCCTGCCAGTTAAGGATATTAAATTTGAGTGACACTGATCCCAAATAATTTTTAGCCGATTTTATAAGCCCTTGGTACCTGGCCACCTAAGTTAGTTCTTGTCCTTTTGCCTTGGGATATGAGAGAATCACAGTGGTGGACATCCATTTCACTCCTGTCTGTTAACTGAGTTTGCCCAGCTGATCGGCTACTGTTTTAATTTCAGATAGATTCCAGTTTACCATTTCTGTAAAGGTTTTGGTGAAAGAACCATCTTCTTCTGTTGTTGTAATTTCTGTTGTTCTCCTGATTCTTACTGGGTCAAAAAGGGCTACTATGTCTAGGTGGGATTTCTCTTCTATATGGCTATGACACGTTGGGCTTCCTTCCAATTGCTCCCATTGAGGATTGTATGGAAAAAGGGGTGACTGGGCATCTTCTGGCAAAGGCTTGTGAAGAACCTTGGCTTGGGTTGCCAGTTCCAGGATTTTAGTGTGTACTGTTGCTACAACGGCACTGTTAAGGTTTAGCTTCACCTCTAGTACTTTAACGTGATTTTCGCAGGTGGCATGATTGGCCTGTACCACTTCTGCAGTGCTTTTTGAGAGAAGGAAATCGGCTGCTTGCTTGGCTTGACTCAACCTTTCTTCTAGCTCTTTGAGGTGACCCTATAGCAAGGCATTTACCTTCTTTGCCCTCTCTGCCCTCTGGATCACCTCATTGGTGTTCTGGGTTAGCAATGAGTTCTCCATCACTTTCTCCCTAACCCAAGTGACTAGATCTCCTATCAGTTGTTGCATAGTGTCAGAATCCAACTTCAGTTTCTGATACTCTAGGGTTGCTTCATGGACTAGCATCCAAATTCCCCATGATGCCTATCTGACTTTTTTTGGCCTGAGGTACACTCTTTAAACCCATCTTGGCTATTTTGACATTGTATACCTCAAGCAATGTTGCGAATGGATCTTCAGTCAGAAAGCCTTTTGCTTTCCAGCGATTAGGTTCCTTTTTGAGGATCTACTTTTCCATGTATGTTTGGGGCTGGTCCTCCTTGAATAGCCTTGCTGCTGCTGTTGACACACCTTCCATTCCTGCTCAATTTTAGAGCATTCCTTGGGAATCCCTATCCTATTCCACTAGGCTTGGTGTTGAGGGTGAAATGCTGCCACCTGTTTGTGTGAGGGGCCCAGACACTCCTGCAGTAAGTGACCATGATGGGCTGATCCTTAGCTAGACCAGGGCCAGGAACTGGGTTGAACCCTGCCGACCTGTTCATTAGGGAGCTCTGATGTTGCTGTCCTGCTGTAGCAGCTGATTTACAGACAACACCAGAGCTTTGGCCCCTAACTAGACTTCTGCCTTAAGTTTTCCTCGTACCACTCCAACAAAGAACAGTTGGATTGAACACTGCTAATATTTTCACTAGGGAGCTCTGATGCTGTTGTCCTGCTCAACAGTGACTGGCTTACAAATAGGGCTTTGTTCCCTAGCTAGACTCCTAAATTTCAGTCTTCCTACCACCTCCCCAGAGCCCTACCGGACTAATCTCAGAGGCTCAGCTCCACTTTGGTAGGTCAGACAAGATGCCCCTTTAATACTTTCCTTGCAAAGGTCTTATTACCAGAGGGAAAAAAGGGCCCCCTTTTCATGGCATTATTGCCTTCTCCAACTAAGGATTGTATCTTTACCTCATGAAGGTCTTATTACCAAGATACTTGGCTTTATTGCCTTCAATAACCAAGGGGGCTTTTCAAGGGTGTCTCATGCTAGGTCTTATTACCAGAGGATGGAGAAATGCCTTTCCCTGCCTTTGGCTTTATTGCCTTGCTCCAACAAAACTATGCATATCACTCTACTCCTAAATGTTCAATGGTGTCTTGCGCCGGGACTTATTAACAGAGGAAGGAAAAATGTCTTTCTCCTCCCTTGCCTTTGTTGTTTCATCCTACAAGACTCTGCATATTACTCTTCACTTTACTGTTGTTCAGTTTTGGGATTGTGTAAGGAGAGTGAGATCCTGTCACTGTTTCCCAACCCACAATAGTGAAAATAAAAATAGAGTGTCAGGATCTGCTCTGATGTCAAACCCAAGGGTGATTGGGTGCTCGCCACGGGGAAGCTCATGCCGAGCCATCTGACAAGACACCCAACCAAAGAATGAAATGGGATTAGCCAACCCATGATAGCCTTTGCTCTATGGCCAGTCATACAAGAACAGCAATCAAATGCTCTCCTAAATTTCTCTCTGCATCTGCAAAAATCCCTTCTGTCCCCACACTCTCTATGTCCAGGACCTGAACACCTCAGTTGTGCGGTTGGTGTGCTCAGATCTCAGGAGAATGCTCGCATTCTCCACCAATAATAATAATAATAATAATAATAATATTTGTATCCCGCTTCTCCCATTTGAGGATCGAGGAGGGTATCAGCAAGGAAAATTTCAAATACAAAGTCACAGAAAAAACCTTCTTACGCCAAATATAACAGATTATTCCTTTTTGCCAGTCCTCCTTAGTCCTTTTAACAAAGAGCGAGAGCTAATGTTTTACATGGTATTATGAATTGATCCTCCACCCATGCTGCCTCCCTCGCTGTGTCGATGCTCTCTGGGTTGGTTAAAGGCAAGGGTTTAAAGGGGCTCTCTCCTACACCACCCCTGGATCTCCGCTGAGGGTGAATCATAGAATCATAGAGTTGGAAGAAACCGCAAGGGCCATCCAGTCCAACCCCCTGCCATGCAGGAAATCTCAGTCAAAGCATCCCCGACAGATGGCCATCCAGCCTCTGCTTAAAGACCTTCAAGGAAGGAGACTCCACTACACTCCGAGGGAGTGTGTTCCACTGTCGAACAGCCCTTACTGTCAGGAAGTTCTTCCTAATGTTGAGGTGGAATCTCTTTTCTTGGAGCTTGCACCCATTGTTCTGGGTCCTAGTCTCTGGAGCAGCAAAAAACAAGTCAGCTCCCTCCTCAGTATGACATCCCTTCAAGTATTTAAACAGGGTGGAGGAATGGCTTTATAGAATTTGCCACTCCTGGCCTCTCGCTTCTGCTGGGCTGCTGCCTCTCAAGTAGGTCCCAATGTTGTGGGGAAAAGGGCTTGGCTCTTGGCTCAGGGTTCCTGGCTGCTCCTGCTGGCTTGCCTTGCCTGTTCAATATAGAATTTTAATTTTGAAAAACATTTAATAGTTTGGCAGTTTAATGCTGTAAATTGTTTCCTTAAGATAACCATACAAGTCCCAATATGAATAACTCACTTCCCTTAAATTTCTGGTAGAAATATGCATCTCTTCTATTTTTAGTGTTTATTTGAAAAATTAATTTTCTCATTAATTGTAAAGCTGAACAGAAAGGAAGAGTGTACGGAAGCTTCTGCATCTTAGATGATTTATCACTTACTTATCTGTGTCAGAAAGCCTGTAGGAAGCTGTTCCTTAAGAGTTAGACATAATAAATGTTCATATATTTTTCAAGTTAAAAGGAAATCTGATTTTGATATGTTCATGCTTCCTGTTATAGTAATGAAGAAGCAGCTATAGTGATTACTACATTGTGATATTAATTATGAATCTTGCAATGGCTATTAACAGAGACATGTGTCACAATTTTAGTTGTGCAGGATTACAGTTTTCCATCTGGAATTTCATTTTAGCAGTATTATGTGTTTGCCACAGCTATACTTTTTCTCTTTCTCATCAGGATAGCACTTAGTGATCAACTGAGGTGCAATCTCCAGGTGGAGAAAATAGTATGGTATAAATTAGCCAGAGCCATGTTGAAAGTGGAAATTGAAAATCAGGAGGGAAATGGCTTAATTGTCATAAAAAGGTCATAAGAGTCCCCATTTTAATGCTTTTAGTTTTCTTGTTAATTTTTCAGGGGCTATAATATTGGCAGTGCTTTGAAACTTCTAAAAAAGTTGCTTCCCTACACCAAGCAATTTCTGTTTTATATTGAGTCCATTATCACAATATACAGTTATAGCGCTATTATTCCACTTTAACTGCTATGGCTGCCTCCTGTGATATCCTGGGTTTTTAGGGAGCGACATTTAGAATTCTCAGCCAGAGAGCTCTTAGGCCTCACCAAACTACAAACTCCAGCATTCATAGCAGTTAAAGTGGAAGAATAGCACTTGAACAATGTAGTGTGATATTGGCATGGATGCCTCACAGCAGAGGTGAACACAAGATATATCGTGGTCTGTAAGTTGTCCAGTAGCCAGTTTTTGGTGGCCCACCTACAGCTCTACTGGTTGTTGGAATTCTTGCAAAGAATGCTACACCAAATGAAACTACGCATATACAATAAGTTGACATCATGTATAAGTCGAGGGCAGATTTTGAGGCCAAAGTTTTAGATTTTGATATGACACATGGATAAATTGAGGATAAGACTTAGGGACATAAAACAAAGGATGCAAAGGATGAGGCAAAGGAAAACAATCCAAAGAATTTAGAAAATTCCGGCAGGCATAACTGTTTGTATTCACCCTAAAGGCTTGATGGATAAGGAGGGAACTATGGTGCCAGGTTTACCCCCAAGTCCTTAAGTGACAACTACATTAGCAGTTATTACAGTCTTTAACATAGGCACAATACAGACTGCCAGAAAGTGGCGTACCGGTGCCAATTCTAGAGAGTGCGCACCAACCGCACGCTCCCTAACCCTAGCTCATGTGGATGCCGCCATCATTACACAGCATCGTCCACACAGGGCGCCTGACGACAACAACGTCACGCACATGCCACGTCCAAATGGCATGGCATGCATGTGACATCTCCACGACACTGGAGGGTGCTTATTGCGCCTTTCCAGTGATGCGGAAAGGAGCTCCAAAATGGAACTCCTTTTTGGGAGTGGATCATTCCCGCGGCAATGATCCTGAGGAGAAAGGGGTCACCCCTTTCTCCTCATGACTCCGTGGGTGTCCAGGGACATGAAGCCCCAATGACACTCCTTTTCTGTGCCATGGAGAAGTGGCATTTTGCTGCTTCTCCGTGGCCTGAAAAACAGTGGCTAGGGGCCGCAGGGCTGCCGGTGAGGCTGCCCTGGCCCCAATTGGGTGAGAAAAGGGGCGGGAGCAGGCCGCCCCTTGGGGGTGGTCTGTACTGCACCATAAATGTGATAACTTTGCCTGATTTCAACCCAGAAAACCTGACAAACATATTCAGATGTTTTATTCAGATCCTTCAAAGCCAGATTCCTCTTGGTGCTCTTTTGAGCAGGAGAGCCACAGGTTAAAAGTGGCTCCATGATGGAGAGAGTAAAGGAGGTCAGTACTTCTTTTAGGTGCTTCTGGGACAGATTAAACTCTCACCTTTCACCACTCTACTCAGAGAAGAGGATGGTTCCTTTTTGTGATAAGAGTTAAAGTACTGTACTTACATTACTCCATGGATAAGCCGACCCAGGTTTTTTGGGGCCAATTTTAAACAAACATTTCTAGACTTATACATTATGTACTGATGATCTGTTCCAGCAAGACATTTCTTAAATCAGAGGCTGGTAAGTAATCTTTAGGCTCTGATGAATGTTTGCACTCAATGTCATTTACTACAGACTGGCTATGACCTGATTATTACAAAATTCTAATTATACGCTCTTGCTTCAAAATAGTAAATAACACTGATGGATTGGATGAGATCAGTTAAAAAGAAGAGGAAAAAAGCACAAGCAAACTTGAAGTCAGTCTGCTCTGCCTTCAGGGCTTGCTTTTTCATGATGAAATTAGCCTTTTTATGTTTATCCTACATTTTATGGTCTGCAATTCTCTCTCCCCTCCAATTTTGAAGGGTACATGCTACAGACCCTGTTACCAAAAGGTGTTTTGAAACATTTAATATTTATAAGTGAAGCCTACACCATACATTTTTATTTGCTAATACTTGTAAGTAAGGCCTACTTCATATGCTTATCCATCAAAGAAAACTAAACTTGCTTTATTTGTCTGCTAAACCCTATATTTGTGGGGTGATGTTATAGGACTAGTTGTTGCTCACCTTCTGCTTGCAAATACTACTTACACTGCTTGTGAAACACACTGCTATCTCTCACATTCACCAATAGAATTACATGTCCCAGCAGATTAAGAAAAACAGGGAATTGCACATCTCCCCCTGACCCCAAGGAAGTTTCTCACTGCCACCACCCTTATTCGAATGAGGCATTATCATATCAGGTTCTCCAAAGACACCCACTGTACCACATTCCCACTGCAGCAAATGATGAAGAATGGCTGGTGGGCTTTCTGGAGTGCCACACCTCCTCCTGATTCACTTTGCATCTGATTTTCTCTGAATGATCTCTCTGTGAGGGGGTCAGAGAATGTGCAGGCTCTTTGGAAAGTCATGACAGCTAGAGACAGAGTTGGCCAGGTCCTGGCTTTGGAGGAATTCTTCTTCTGAGCTAGAAGCCTCTTACCTGCAGGTAAAACAGTTGTCTTGATCTGGAGGGGGCCAAAGAGAAAGCTCTGTCTCCCAGTGAAATTGACACAGTAATCCTATAGGGGAAGCGACAGGGTTGATTGGTGTCATTGGAGATGCTTGTGGGTTGCAGATGCCTGTATATCCCCCCATCTTTTTTTTCCCTACTGCAAGAGAAAAGGTGAAACAGCCACCTGTTTTCCCTTGCTCAGTTATATGGCTGCTCATTTGGGCAGTAGAGAGTAGTGGCTAGAACACTGCTGCTTGCAGAAAACCAAGACATGCCCTAGGTATCAATTGCAGTGTTCCTTTCCTTCACTCTCTTCTCTTCTCCTTCCTCCATCTTTTCTCCCAGTGATTTTTCTCCTCTCCTTCTTCTGCAGCAACATGAGAAGGCTAGTTGGTTATGGTGGCTACAGAAGGAACACATAGGAATTTTTTTGTGGCTATTGATAATTATTAACAGAAATCTTACATAGTTGTGTATGCACAGTTCTACATCCTCCTACCATCTGGCAGCTGTTGAATTTGGGGAGAACCCCTGAAGCAGTTGCTTACCAAGGGCAAAGCATGAGAAGAAATTCAGACTGTAGAGAAGCAGTTGATCTTAGATTGGTTGGGTGAGGAGGGAAAGAAATGAGGGTGTACTCTCAAATGAAGTGCTGTCACTTTTTGCTTCCCTCTGGAGCTCAGATCAGCAAGATGTTCATGGTCCGAACTGTCTCCCCTTTCGTTTGATAAGAAGAAGCAGCAGCAGCAGGACCTCTTGGAACTTGAAAGTTGCTAACAATGGGAAGGTTTTGACACAGTTGAAGGACAAGCCAATAGCCCTTTGTGTCCCATGTAGGTCACTAACATGTAGGTCACTAACTAGATGCCAGTTATTGCATTTATCATTTCTATACCTGATTCTAGCACCATAATATGATGCAAGAGGAAGCTGATGCTTTGAAAATTCAAACGTTACTTAATATTGTGCAACTTATCTGGTTCTCTGCATTTAAGGAACTTCTCACCCCACAACCCCTTGTGTTCCTTAGATTGACCTTCCTCCATGCATTTATTTACAGAACATTGTGGAAGATTTCTCTACTATTGTTTATGCTACTCTTTATTAAAATGTCAAGTACACTGATATGATCTCAAAGAAGAGTAAAAAGCTGTATTCCCCCTCCCTTTTATACATTCCCCTTCTCTCTTATAAATTAATTCTCTCATTATTCTGCAAGATATACCATAAATAGCTGGTTCTCTAGAATATGGCAGATTGCTCTGGCTGAGAAATTAACACATCAAAGTGATTAATTAGCCAGGAATATCCAAACAAGATTTATTCTTAGAAATATGGCTTCTATTAATATCCCATGTAAGCAAATAATACACAGTAAATGTCCATCAAGCTGTTTCTGGAAGAAAGGTTTTACCCAAGAAGAAGAGGGGGAAAAATGCCAACAAATTTCATTCTTCTACGAATAACTTTAGAGTTAGAGGAAGTCAGAGGAAGACTGGAAAAAAACAAGGTTTAAAGCTCCTATGAGGTACATTAAAATGTTAATAAACACAAAGAATACTGAACTGCTCTAATAACATTAATAATGAAAGCTGTTACCAATACTAGCTAGATGGTCTTAGCCATGAAGAGCTTGGCTGTTGGCTAAGACACTTTTTTTTTAAAAAAATTGTTGTAAGAATAACGAAAATTGGAAGATTATAACCATACAATAATTGTACCGTACAATAATAGACATGCTAAAAAAAGCAATCCCCAGGATTCCCTAGACAGCATAGTTCAAAATGTAACTTTAATAAACTCTTACTTCTGATGAAGCCAAAGACAAAGTGGGTAGCTTTCCCTATAAGTGGACACTGGCGGTCACAGAAACTGTTAATGGTGTGATGCATAATAATAATAATAATAATAATAATAATAATAATAATAATAATAATAATTTATAGCCCGCCCATTAACAGAGAATCAGGGCAGGTTAGAGCAGTAAAAGAATACACCACAAAACAAACAATATAAAAATTAGTCTCTTCCCAACCCCCATCCTAATCCTAAAACCAAAACAATATAAAATAGATAACAATATAAAAACATTATCACTATAAAATCAGCTAAAAACTGGGAAGGAGTTTGACAGAAGAACGAGGCGCAACCAATGGTTGTAGTTGGGGTGGGGAGATTAGGTTGTGAAAGTATGGGATGAAGCAGACTGGCACAATATCCTGGCTTGGGGGTGGCGTGAGTGCATGGCGTTTAGATGATGCACACCCTGACGTCGCCCCCAAGCCGGTGTCATACCACCCACCTGACCAGATGACGGGCAGTGTTGCAGTGATCTGGCAGCATGGTGTTTATACACCACATGCCGCAGGAACACCAAAAAGCCACCCTTTTTCCAGCACAAAAACAAGCTGCATTTTGCTGCTTCTTTTTGTGCCACAAAAAAGCTGGATTGGGGCCACAGTGTGCAGTTGCTGCAACCCAGATCTGACACTCAAAGGGCTATGTCAAGCCACTCTTACATGCCCATTTTGGACCTATGTTTGTTCTGGCACTCTCAGCTGCTCTGGCACTGAGTATAGGAATGGCTACTGCAGACCACCCTTCCCCCCCACATGTTTCCTTATCCTGTTAAAGAGGCTTCCAAAGGACAGAATGGTTTGGGGCCCCATAAACAGTGACTCTGGAAAACTATGTAAGACAATAAGATCCCTTTAATGTTACCTGTATTTTGGCTCACTTTACGAATTCATTCCTCCATTGGCAGGTGGGTTGGGGACCCATAGTCCATAGAAAGTAACATTTATACACTGCCTATGCTTGTGTGCTCTTAGAAACAACTATATGCCTTAATTTTGAAAGAAAACATTATTTTGGAAACACTTATTTTGATTATCTTGGCTCGAACTACAAAAATAATCAATTCCTTTTATAATGCCAAATATTATCATCTCTCTCTCTGTCACATACACACAGTTACATTTTCAGAAGAATAAAAAAACATTTACCAGCAGAAAGAGGGAACACTACCAGCAGCAAATAGTAAAGGGTCTTCCTGTCTTCTGCTGGTAAATGAAGTTGTCCAGAAGTAGCAATCTGGATCCTTGTTGAGCAACAGTGAGCAAATTACTGACTTTCAGCATCATATTGCAAAAGATATATCCAGTATATACTCATGGGCAGTTGAAGAAACTATTTGGTTTATTTAACAGAGCCATACCGTATGAGAGAGCTAAATGAAATATTGATGAAGCATGAAATATAAAATATCTATGTTGATTTTTATTAAATACATATTTTCTTTGTATTCTTATGAAAATTAGAGAATAGTCTTAAGTGGTAAAGATGGCCAAGGACAAGCTGAGCCCAGATCTGTCCATTTGAAGCTGTGCTGAAGCCAAACCCTTCCCAGCACTGAAATCACCTGGTTTGTTTCTCTGACCTGGAAGGAGTTTGGATTTGACATAGTACATAGTCCAGCCATTTATTTGTCTTCTTAGCAATTCATAGTATCCATACATCTCTTCTCCAGCACCACTTTTCAAATGAATTGATTTTCTTCCTATCTGCTTTCTTCACTGTCCAACTTTCACATCCATACATAGAAATTGGAAATACAGTTGCATGAAGAATCCTAACTTTAGTATCAAATGATATATCTTTAAGCTTCAGGATCTTGTATGGTTCCTTCATAGCTGCCTTTCCAAGTTTTAGTCTTCTGATTTCATGACTGCATTCTCCATTCTGATTAATGACTGAGCCAGGCTAAGGAAAATCTTGACCTATTTCAATGTCGTCTTTGTCTGCTTTAAAATTCTGTAAATCATTTGTGGATGGTATACATGGAATGCATGAACCTTGCTTCAGAGTAAACATATTTCAAAATGTACTTTCTCTAAGTATGTAAAGATCATATAATTTCAGAGACTGAATTTATTGTTCTTTCTCACTATACATTGTGATAGATTAGATGTAGATTCCTGGGGTGTTGGCCCCTTTTCTTGGAAAGATGAAGACTGGTTCTATAAGATTCAATCTCCTTTAGTAGAGTTTGCAAATAGAAGTGCTGAATCTCTGGGGCCTCTCTCTGAGACTAGTTTTAGTAAATAAGACAAACAAGCAGAATGCAAGTTTCATAGCTAAAATTTTTATTAATTATATTTAAAGGTACATTCAGGCATATTTACCTGCACAGCCTGCCTCTCTCTCTCTTTCTCTTTCTCTCTCTCTCTCTCTCTCTCTCCCTGCCTTTGCTTCACGAACGAAGATTCAGGAAGGACTCATCCCGCGCTTTGTACAAGCGCGTTGGTGACTAAAAAGGCCAATTTGGGATAAGCAGGTCTGGTTGCAGAAAGCACAGCAGAAAGTCTCCTTGGGTGATGTTTCCAGGTTGCGGTTCTTTCTGCGTTGTCGTTTCTCTTTGAGGCTCGTTCGGCATGAGCTTTCGAAGAAGGCTGCAGCGTCATGGATAGTGCGTCTCCATGCCTCCCGATGCACAGCCTAATCCCCAACTAACTACGGAAAAGTTTACCATCTTGAGAGAAAAGATAGAGAGAGTGCGAGGGAAGAGCCTGTTATGTGCTTGCAAACACACCTGGAAGGTCCTCTGGTCACACGTTGTGGTTGTGTAGATACATCCTCACAATGGGTGGCTGAACAAATTGGGAAATTTTTTAGAGACAACATGTATAGGGTAGAGGCATGCAGGAAACCCTTTATGTCTAAAGCCGCACTGCTCTAAGAGCAGATGGAGGAAAGAGGTTAAAGAGAGGTTGGGAAGGCTTTTCCAGCACATTGCACATCATGAATTGTAATTTTGTTTTCAAATTGATCCTGAAAAACAAACAGAACTGAGTGTTACACATTGATTTGAAATTGCCACAGCTTCATGTCTATAAAAATAGAAAGCTTTTAGGTTTACATTTCTGTCCATTGATAGATGACAGTGAGATGGAATTAATTTCCCCACACAACTGTACAGTTCTATCACTGTTTCATTTATTGAGTCAGAATGAGAAGGGAGATTGACTGGTAAAAAGGCAACTGGAAAGTGTCTGATCTCAGACTGCTTGTAATTCATCCCAGCCCCCCAGTAAAGCTTGCAAAACTGTGTACAGCAGGGAGTGAGAGGTGAAGAGTCTTGTAGGTTCACACTAGCTGGATGTCTTTATTAAATGTCTCCCATTCAAATCAAGATCTAATCTGCATTGCAGAAATAAGACAGTTTGCTACCACCATTGCGCAGTGCTATGGAATTCTGGGGTTTGTAGTTTTGTGAGATATTTAGCCTTCTTTGTCAGAGAGCTCTGGTGCCGCAACCAACTACACATCCTAGGATTCCATACCATGGAGCCATGACAGATAAAGTGGTGGGAAACTGTATCATTTCTGCAGTGCAGATTAAACTCAAACTGGATGTCAAGATTCTTTGTTTTTCTTGGATCATGCTTAAGTTTCTCCCACATTTATTTACCGAAAATAAGGAGAAACATGGAAGAGCATTCAGAGAATATTCAGGTGTTTTATAAAAACAAAATTGCACTTGACCCACACTTTGGTGGGTATTCTTATATGCAATCATATTGTACTGAATCAAAATAATCTACTAAATCAAATAACTTTGCTTGTATTCGTAATGGGCATTCCATATTTTTATTATGTTTTATATTTTTATCTGTCATGGGTGCTTTCAGGTAGAAAGGTCGGGTTACAAAATAAATTAATAAAGTCAAACATTAGAATAAAGCTAAAGTAGTACACTCTGGATTGCAGAAATAATTCAGTTTGACACCACTTTAACTGCCATGGCTCAGTGCTATGGAATTCTGGGAATTGTAGTTTGTTGTAGTACAGAGCTCTCTGACAGAGAAGGCTAAATGTTTCACCAAACTATAAAGAACTCCATAGTATTGAGAACTCTCAGAACTCCATAGTATTGAGCCATAGCAATTAAAGTGGTGTTAAACTGGATTATTTCTGCAGTGTGGATGCATCCTAAATCAATCATTGTACCAATTTCAAGAACATCCCATAGAATTTAAAGACCATGCAAAGAACAGATTTGCACTACTAAGCCTAATTGACAGGGAACCAGAACATACGCTCGATAACGGAAGACATCAAAGCATTTCAGAAGAAAATCAACCTGTGCTTTATAGATTATAGCAAAGTGCTTCAGCTGTGTAGATCCCTCTCCCTCTGCCTTTCCTTTTTTCTTGTGAATTGTGTCTTAAATAGATCATAAGCATGAGGGCCAGAAACTCTACTGTGGGACCCCTTTTGGTTGAAGGGCAAGATATAAATGTTCCAAATAAACAAATACATCCTGAGAAATAATGGTTGGTTCTAAAGTAAATGGATGTGCCACAACATCTGATTGTCCTGATGCCCAACACATTTTCTGGACAAGAGGCTCCAGTCAGGACACAATATAGAGACAGAGAATGGTTTCCATTTGGCAAGGAGGTTAGGCAGGACTGAATTTTATCATCCAATCTGTTAATTTCTGCAGTCATTTCAAATAGAAAGTGGGATTAGAATTGGAAGAATTGTGGCACGGAACATAAACAATTCAAGATATGTAGATGACAGAACATTACTCACAGAGAATACAACTACTGGAGTAAGCACTGATGAAAGTTAACAAATAAAGTGCTAAAATAAGATTCCAGTTGAATATTAAGAAAACAAAAATATTGCCCATCACAGCTGGTTAACATAACTTTACAGTGGGTGATGAAGACACTGAAAGTCAAAGACTTTTTATACTTTGGCTCAGTCACTGATCAAAATGAAGAAGGTAGTCAAGAAATCATAATAAGACTAAGGAGTTTATCGCATGGCTTAAAAACCCAACTTACCCCTGCTGTGTTGAAGTCTCTTTCGGGATAAAGTCAGGTATTATCACATGCAAAATGTTGCTGATGCTGCCGCCTGGCTGAAACCCAGGTAACTTCACGCTAGAACGATCCTGAGCTGACTGATTTGCAAAGCCAGGAGCTTTCCGGTTTTTACAAGAGGCTGGTTGAGTGCAGCTTCTAGCCGGATGGAAATTAGCCGGGATTCAGCCAGGTGGTGGCATTTTGCATGTGATAATACATGACTTTATCCTGAAAGAGGCTTCAACGTGGCAGGGGTAAGTCAGATTTTTAAACAATGCGATAAACTCCCAAGACTTGGAAAGGCAGCCATGAAGGAACTAGATATGATCCTCAAGTGCAAAGTATATTGTTACTAAATATTACTGAAATCAGAATCATCCAGGGCATAGCATTTCCGATTTCTTTGTTTTGGCTGTGAGAAACATCAATTCATTTGAAATTTAGTGCCAGAAGAAATTTCTATGGATTCCATGGACTGCCAAAAAATTAATAAATAGGTCTGAGAGTAAATCAAGTCTAAACTCTCTCTGGAAACCAAAATGACTAAACTGAGACTGTCATACTTTGGACATATCCTGAAACAATCTAAAACACAAAGAAAAGACAAGAATGCTCAGTGGAAGGCAGTAGGAAAAGAGAAAGACTACAGTGCAGGTGGATTTATTCAATCTAGGAAGTCACAGCCTTCAGTTTGATTTGAGCAGGACAGTTGATGACCAGGCCTAATGGAGGTCTCTCATTCATTGGGTTGCCACAAGTAACAGCCGATTTAATGGCAAGTAACAACAACAAAGATGTAGGAAATGTCTCCAACTCCAACTAGATGTCGTTATTAACTGAAGAGAAACTAAGCTTCATTTCAAAGTCCCTTTATTCAGACAGAAGTGTCTGATCAGTTATCTTCAAGAATTATCTCACCAAAGACTTTGATCACCAACTGAAGCCTCAAAAAGTCTACAACCAGCTGCTATAAATTCATTCTACTTGTGTTGAAGTGTCAGCATGCCAAGTGTCACCCTTGACATGACAAGAGTGAGCCAGGAGGAAATAGCAGCCTGTCATAGCCAATAAGAGCTATGGACAGTGCTTCTTTTCTCCCACACAATTAATTCTTGAATTCAAGAGGAAGCGCTGAATACAATGTGTTGGAGGAAATTTGTCTACTTTTCACAAGAGAAATGTTGAGGAGAAAATGAGGCTTTTCAGGATGGGCCTGAAGCTTCTGAACAGCTTGCAGAGGAAGTGTGAGAATACTGCTCCTTTAATGTTTGACTAGGCAGAAGCAAATATAATATCCAGTATCCTACTGTAAGTGGTATCTGGTCGTGCATATTTGTCTGGCAGTTTGGATGTAAACAAAAGATCCAGGCCCTGGGGCAGAAAGTACATTTGGGGCCCTTATAATGTTTGAACATACTTGGGGGCCAGGGACCGATTCTAGGGCTCGGTAGGGTGGAGCGTTTGCATGCTCCTGAGTTCTAGTGTGCACTGCAGGTGCCATCTTGGTGTACCACCGTTTACACGGGGCGCACGTCGATGATGTGGCTCGTGCACCGCATCCAGGGCACTTATGGTACCTTTGTTGTGACAGACAAAGGAGCTGTGTTTCTTTGGGGGCCCCTTTGGCTGGGGGTCCCAGCCTAGCTATGGGCCTGGAATGGTCTCTGTAAAGCTAATTAGTTGGAACTCAAGTCTCAGTGAAAGGAAGGAGTTTGTGTTAAGGTCTGTGCACAATTCCCCTTTGAGTGAATGGTTAATGTGTGTGTGTGTGTGTAAACAGTCCCCTGTCCCTTACACTGCTCACTTTATTGGCCCCAGCCCCTTGGGCTTAGAAACATTGCTTGCCTGGATGTCTCCTCTAGCCTCCACCATGGCAAGTGGCTGTGCTGGTTGTGGGATTCTGGGAGATGACATCCCAAAGTGTAACTTTTTCAAGTTTTGCCAACCCCTAATTACTGTTGTTTACATTACAACATTAATTACATTAAACAAGATATCTAGAAACAAGATAGCTACCGACACATGAGTGCCCTGTTGCAAATGCCTGTGTTCAATGTAGGCTATCAGGGTTTGGGGCCACCATGGCACACAATGTCAGGAACAGAATCGGAAAGCATTTACCTTATCCATATTAGCTGTACACATGAAGGGAACAAGTGAAGAGGGTCACAGTCATGATAAATTTACTTTATTGGTTTCAAGGGGACTAACAGTACAGTGCAATTCTCAGCATACTAATATGTGAAGTAAATTCAATAAGTACTAAGTGTGTTTTGGATTGTATCCTTAATCATGCTTGACTTTGCTGTGTTGGGGGCCACAATGTGTTAGGAAATTCCATTGCTATCAATGGATTTCCCCCCCCCCCAAGGCAGTAAGTTTGACCTCAGCAGGTAAAATCATGTACCAATATAAACACCCCACCCTGCCCAAATATTGAAAAGTCAGACTTCATAATAAATGGCATAGTACATATTGCAAAATGTGTAAATCTCCCAAGCACATAAAGTACATGGAAGGAAGTAAACAGCCAGCATAAAATGTTGTACAATGATCACATATTGGGAAAGAGTAAGCCATTTAGAATGGAAGCTGTTTAAGTCACTCTTTTGCAATTTGTGTGAAAAGTAATTAGTGTGCCTTCAACTTTGCTTTTATTGATTCTGAATACGTTATTGCGCTCATTTAAGAGAAACCAAGTGGAACTCTGGGAAAAGGAGGGGGGAAGCAGACATGTCTGGAGTTGGAAATGTGGAACACCTGCCATGGTGCTTAGCTCAGCGGGAGTCCCACTGTTGACCTAGTGTTCCTGCTCCTCCGTGCAGTTGCCGCTTGCCCACCTGCTTCTCCAAACACAGAGAACAGTAATAAGAACAAGGAAGAGCAGCAACTTCTGTTGATTTTGCTCTCTTCTTCTGAGCAGTGGTGTGGAGCAAGCAACCCAGTGAGTTGTAGTGACTGAAGGAAGGATGTGAGCCCACCTAGTAAATTTTGGTTTCTCCAGTATGTGGAAGTTGTAAATCTCAAAATCCACCCCTCTGCATTAATGAAGAAATTGGTGATTGGGGATGGTGGTGGTGATGATAAGTTCTTACCAAGAGACAAACCAAACATAAACTTTACTGATCCCTGGATGGGGGAAGAACCCCTGCAAACCTCTTGCGCAGTTCCCTCTGCCAGAGTCTACGGCCAACAGTGACAGGCTTCACCAGGAGCATGAGCATAAGCATGGCAGTGTAAGCACAGGCCTCTGCTGAGTTTGAGAATGTTTTGAACAATTAAAAAGTAATAATTTTCTACCTCTCTATAAAACTTACTCAAGGGACTGAGGACTTGGTGGAGCCCCCCCCCCCCCAGTGATCTTGCCAATGAAAGGCTGGTGGCAATTCCTGGGACCAATGAATAGTACACTTGGGAGACTAGTTGCATCACCAAACTGGAGGGGAAGGAAACTCAAGCGAATACCTTAGTAACCGGAGACAGCTTTATAATTTCAGCTGACATGCTGGATGGATGCGAGGTGGATGCTGGAAGTGTTGAAGGCAGGCAGCCCATGAGAAATGATGAAGACTGAAGGAAAGAGTGGGGACAGGAGTGGTCTGAGGAGGTAGAAGAATGGAAAAATGAGATTCTATGAGGCAGGGACTGGCAGAGCTAGAGAAGGTGGGATGAGGGATAAAGGATGAGAAGAATTGAATGGGAAAAGCCAGCAGGGTTGTATCTGGTTGAAGAGTGCCTGCGATGGTTTTAATGGGGTTAACCACAGCTCCCATGTATCTGAAAAATCAAGTGCCTTTGACCACACCAGGCTGTTGGAAGAAAGGGAGCCTGGAAGATCTTTTGCACTCTGCTGTAGTGAGCCAACTCTGTGAAGCCTTGGAACTTAGTCCATGTTGCTGTTGTGTTGTGTATCTTCAAGCTGTTTCTGACTTGTGGCAACCCTAAGGCAAATCAAACATGGGGTTTTCTGGGGCTGAGAGTGTGTGACTCCATCAACCAGAGGATTTCCATGGCTGAGTGAAGAACCCTGATCGAACCACTATCACCATGCTGGCTCTCTAACATTGGAGATTATCACTTTGCTTTTAAAGTGCCTTATCTCTAATGGGATAAAGGTGGATTTAATTTTAAAGCTGGGTGTTACCACACTCATGGGTGGGTGGGTGAATGCAACCCATATGCAGCCCAGATCTCAGCAACGCTTATCCAGTGGCTTTTCAAAATCTTGTTTTTGAAAAGCCACTGGATAAGCGCAACTGGGATCTGGGCTGCATATGTGTTGCATTTGCCTGGCCACCAGCAAGTGCGATAATACCCGGTTTTAAAATTAAATGCATCTTTATCTTGTCTGGGATAAGGCGATTTAAAAGCAATGCAATATTGTCCTTAGTCTATACTCTCCAACATTTCATAAAAGAAAACCAGTTACTAATGAGGGAGAAAACACAACCCAGGAAAAACTGCAAAACTTTGCTTTTGTCTGAGCCTACTGGAAAGTGCACTATTCTATCCTCTTCTTTCTCCTCAGCTGAATTAATTAAATGCAGACTATTTTTACACTGTGAATGCGGTTTGGAGCAATTGAAGTAAGCTGAAAGAAAAAGTGGGAGGAGAAGACAGAAATGAGGACCTTTTAAAAGCAGCTGAAAAAGTGGGATGGTAGAGGATTAACTGGGACTGTCCCTGCCAAATGGGGGCAGTTGGAAGGTATCTTAGCTTGACCTTGCCTATCAGAATGCCAAAGCAGCCAAATCACCTGTCAGGTGATTATTTCCTTGTGCCAAGGACTGTTGTGCTTTCTTGCTTTAACCCCCCCCCCCCACCCCCACTAAAGAAAGAGAAGACTCTAAGATGCCTTCTAGATACTAAAATTGTTTTTGAGGCTAGAATCTCAGAGTAAGCACAGTTTATAATGAAGGCAATGGAAGTAGGCTGCCCACTGAGCATGCCACAGTCTCTAGGACTGGAGTGAAATATTTCCTTGTTTTGAGACAAACTGATCTTCTAATGAATAGGGGATTTCTTTCAGAAAGGAAGCATTTTGCAATCAGGTTTGGCAGGAAAGTGTCTTCAGAAATTCTCATGCCATGTGTGAGGCAAGAAGGAATGCGTTCTCTGTCTTTTGGTCTTGCCTCAAAAATATTCAAAAGGAGGGGGCATTACATAATATTTAGAGAGGCATTGCTAAATCCCCCGGGTTAAAGAAAATGCACAATGGAGTGTGGTGGTTCTAGGATCTTCTGTCCATGACTTCACCCAGAGATGCCTCCACCTCATTTTGTGGGATTCCCTCCTCTCCCTACACAGCAGCTTTTCTTATTTAGCAGGATTGTTTGTCTTCCAAGTAGCATTTTCAGCAGGCTGGAGGGGGTGCCATGGGAAGGAGTAGGACAGGTAAATCCACTTTCAAAGTCTAGTTGAAATCTGTGTAAGAGATTGCGCGCACAGAAGTAAAGAGTTGGAAGTAATGTAGTGGCCTGCAATAAGTTACTCTTTTAAAAATGGCTTATTAATTCATAATGCAAAAGTAACCCATAAAGTAAAAAGTAACACAATGGATAAGAACAAAATCACTTCACTGGTATAGTGAGGACCATTTAAAAGTTGTTTTTGGATTTTAGGCATTTTTAGATATTGTAATTTTTAAGTTTTTCCCCCAGAATTCTTTCCAGGTTTATGCTGTTACCAATAATAATAATAATAATAATAATAATAATAATAATAATAATAATAATAA
>NC_056524.1:139373349-139463676 GCF_019175285.1 Sceloporus undulatus | reverse complement strand
ATTTTATTTATATCTCCCGCTTCTCCCTTTGGATCATTTTTTTAAAGCCACAAAAAGTATCAAGCAACACAATGAATTGCTTTTAAACACCATAAGAAATAATGAGAATGAATTAATTTCTGAGCACAATTACAATTAGTAATTGGGGTGAATTACTTTTTAGAAGGTAACATTCCAAGCATTTTGGGACCCTCATAGTTGCTCTTCACCTCCAACATCTTTCTTCAAAGCAGGACATTGCATGGGGTACTTTGGAGAGGCCTGCTAGGCCCTATAATAGATCATTCTGGCCAATTCAAACTAAACATATTTTTGCATTCCTTGCCAGGTTTTGGCTAAAATCAAGTAGAGTATCTGTTCTTAATCTATACATTTTTCTTGGAAGCCCCACGTAAGAGTTTAGGACTGTTCCATTTGAACAAGTCAAAAGAGGATGAATGGAAACTGAAGCTTTTGAGGATATATAACTGTCTACCTCATAAAGGCAGTAGCAGAAGGGAAATCCTTGACAGGCAGTGAGGAATGTAGGGGAATCCCCAAAATATGTTAAATAGATTTTTGTGTCTGTCTTCCTTCTTCCTCAATGACATTATCTCAAAATATGTACAAGGTGTCTTTGTTTCCAGTTGTGTAAGAGAGCCAGTGTGGTGCAGTGGTTTGAGTGTTGGACTACAACAATGGAGACCAGCATTCAATTCCCTACTTGGTCAAGAAATGCACTGGGTCACCTTGGGCAAATCATACCCTCTCAGCCTCAGGGGAAAGCAATGGCAAACCTCCTCTGAGCATATCTTGCCAAGAAAACCCCATGACAGGTTCACCTTGGGGTCTCCATAAGTCGGAAACTACTTGAGGCACACAACAGCAATCTTCCTTACTGAGCTTTGATAGATTTCAATTGGTATTGCTTTCTGAATACAAATTAATTCTCCACTAATGAAAGTAATCAGATTTGACAGGATTGTGTGGCAGCTGGTGGCTTCCATGTTAGCAGGACAATGAATCCGTTTTGGGCTTTAGACTGGATTTTAAAGATGTTGTATAAGTTGCTAAACCTTATCTTCCAAACAGGTTCAGCACCTTGGAGAGCTCTTTTTGTATTTGGTCAAAAATTAGGAGTGGACTCATTGCCCTACCATCAGGGAAGCCACGAGCCTTCACTCCCCAGCCTCCCCATACTCTCTTTCTCTCTCCTCTCCCCGGCTCCCAACTTCTTTCCTTTCACACAGATCAAGCTCTCTCTTGCCCTCCCTTTCCTGGTAGTAATTTGGCCTGTCCCAGTTTTGCTTAGTTTACTCCCCTTCACCCTAATATTGTTATTCATCTCTCTTTTCCTACTCTCTTTCTCACTGGTCTTTTCTTCCAACCTGGTGTTTTTTCACCCTTTGAGTTTCCATTGTTAATGACTGGATGCAGATTATGAATTTGCAGTGGAGAGTTATGCACTCGTAACTGTTACATACTGACAGTCTCTACATAGGCCCTAGTTCAGAGGCTATGTAGGGGCCATGAAAGTCCTCAGTTCCTACTTACTGGTCAGCAGTTGCTGCAGTCAACAAGGGTGTTTTTGTTGCATGAAGCAGCAGCAGATGGATGTTCCCACCTCACACACACAATCTCCAGTGCAAGGGGGAATTGCAACAAGAATTTTGCCTGTTGAACCAGTGATCATTTGTAGGAGGAGTGGAACCAAGGAAGATAAGAGAACATAGCAGCAAGCAGGAATTTTTATTCTTGCTTACTCCCTCTCCCTCTCAGAGCTACATATGTATGCACACATAAATACTTGGAGCAAAGAAAAGGTAATGCTCAACAGGCATCTGGGTGACACACCACAGTAGGACTATGTTCTTCTAGCAATTGCAGTGACAAGAACACAGACTTTGCGACTTGGTCCCCTAGCCTCATATTTGAGGCAAACCTTAAGGCTTCCTCATTTGAGGAAACACCCTTCTTCAGGAGACCTTTTCTTCCAAGGCACTCTTACTCACAAAGAGCTTACTTTCTTCCATCTTGTGGCCTAGTGGCTAAATGGGCTAATGTAGACTATATATACTTTTAAGTAAGTAAAATTAACAATAATTAATAATAAAATAATTTACATTATTTATTTTAAAATAACGAATTAGTCAAGTTTTAAACAGAAAATAACTGAAGATACACACACTCAGAGTTCCCCTAATACTAACAACAAATTTCGGATGCCTGTGTTTCGTGATCTTCAAACTAGGGCAGAGAGAGATAAAGTCTTTTATTATTGTACAGTGCCTCTAGAAAGTGGGGTGGAATCATTGGTTTGGTATAACTATTGATTTATCTAAATCGTGTCTTGTACAGAGATGCAAGCTGCATTTCATGAAGTATACAACATTTATACATTGGTGTGTGCATGTCTATATATTTCTTTTTTGAAACTCTACAATATGGTTTTCTCCACCACTGTGAAATTTAGTCATTCCAAATTATTACTTTCATGATTGACAGTGTTGACCAGGACAGCAATGACATCCACAGGGCACTATGTTGCTGTTTTTTTTGGAAAGGCCATAAAAGTAGGAGTTGTAAAAGGACCACAACAAGATCGAAACATTTTTTAATAGCTGTAGCGGGGCCATAAAGATGCTGATCCCAAGTGACAGGATGAGGCCTTCTCTTTGTACAACAAAATGCTGGTGACAAAACATGAATGCTTTGTATGTTCCAGGACATGAAAAACAAGGAGTGATTTAAAGGA
This sequence comes from Sceloporus undulatus, assembly GCF_019175285.1. Classification (NCBI taxonomy): domain Eukaryota; kingdom Metazoa; phylum Chordata; class Lepidosauria; order Squamata; family Phrynosomatidae; genus Sceloporus; species Sceloporus undulatus. Next base: position 139,460,942 of record NC_056524.1, on the reverse strand, counting down.
AACTCAAAAAGAGTAAAGTTGTCTGTATATTTGTTTTGATTTGTATATTTCAGCATATTACTGATAATAACAAAGTGCTTGTAAGATGGCAAGTAGAGACCTACTCCAAATGGCAGAGCAGAGAATAGTGAATGTTCACTAGATGATTCTGAGAGTTAATCACAGAATCATAGAGTTGGAAGAGACCCAAAGGGCCATCCAGTCCAAACCCATTCTGCCATTCAGGAACTCACAATCAAAGCACCCCCAACAGGTTGCCATCCAGCCTCCGTTAAAAGACTTCAAAGAAGGAGATTCCACCACTCTTCAAGGGAGTGTGTTTCACTGTCCTACAGCTCTTTCTGTCAGGAAGCTCCTCCGAATGTTGAGGTGGAATCTCTTTTCCTGTAGCTTGCATGCATTATTCTGTGTCCTATTCCCTGGAGCAGCAGAAAATAAGCTTGCTCCATTCTCAGTATGACATCTCTTCAAATATTTTAACAGGGCTATCATATCACTTCTTAACTATCTCTTCTCCAGGCTAAACATACCCAGCTGCCTAAGTCACTCCTCATAGGGCATGGTTTCCAGACCTCTCACCATTTTAGCTGCCCTCCTTTGGACATGCTCCAGCTTGTCAACATCCCCTTTGAACTGTGGAGTTGATCTGTATTTCCCTACTAGATACACTGGGACATGTTCTCTAATTTTATCTTCAGAAGTTAAAACTAAATTAAAATGTCCTGATTTTGTGATAGTATGGTTAAAATTCAGAATTTTACTAATGCTCAGGAGCTGAAGATTATAGTGCTGAAAATGAACTAAGAGCAAAGGTTGGTATTCAGGTCATGTCAAATTCTCTGTTTTGGAATGTAAACAATTTGGAAATGGCTCCTAACTTAAGATTCTAACCAAAATAAAAGGAAGTACTGCATAGACAGTTTGGGACAGTGAAACAAAACATATAGATAAAAGATTGATTGATGGGCAACCTACAAGGGATAGAGACATCCAATAAATATACAGGGGCGTAAATGTTTAATTCAATATAACCAATGAAAATGGGATTTGTAGTTTTCTTTGTTCAAAGTACTATAAAAGCTTGGTTCATTTTGGAATTGAGGTTCCAGAATTTGGAATATGAATTTCCTCTGGGAACACTGTTGCAGCTATGCTTCCTTTTCAATCATGACTCCTGTGTCTCTCTAAGGAAAAGAAATCTACAACAATTTCACACCACTGATAAAACTGGCAACGTAAAGGTTGAAGCTAAGATTAAGATGGCTTATTGTGCATTACTATTGTGAAGACAAAGAGGAAGATTTTATGCTCCGAAACATGTCCTCCACCCCACATGAGGGGCATACAATGTACAGGTGGAATTCATCTGCATATTATGCCACATATCAACTATCAATGTCTGACTGTTTGTGGAATGTGTATTACTCTGTCATGAATTTTATGATACAAGAATCAGCATACAAATAGGCAATAAATTGAACCCTAATTGGGAAGAGAATGAGCAACATAGAGCAGCTGCTAACTGCAATGTGGAATCACCAATTCCGCCAAACAAATAATTCCACTTTATAGAGAATATATACAAAAAGAATGGTGATCGGTCTGTCACTCTCTGCATGGCTCCAAGACTATGAAACTTAGGCACCTGAACTTAGTGTGCATACTGTGGTGACAATACTTTTTAAATGGGTTAATAAATGTTAATTAATTAAAACTATAGCTGGCTTTAGCCCATTGGCTCACTAGGTGACACTGAGGCACTAAGCCACAAGGTGGCAAAAACCCAGATCCTTGAATATAACGGGCCTTCTCAAGAATAAGGGGCCTCAAGAAAGGGAAGTTTTAACATTTAATCTAAACCTTGAAGCTGCCTTTGGACTGAGTATGTAGAATCGGTCTATGAAAACCTCTGTTCTTACTCATTCCGCTGGTGGGAAAATGTAGGCCCTATTGCTGTTTAACCCAGCTCTTTGGTGAACCTTTCCTTTTCTGTTTCCAAATATATAAGTATGCATGTGTGTGAGAAAAAGAAATACACACAGACTGGAAAAATGAGATTTTCTTCTCCCAGCAGAAGCTTCCTATTTTCTATTCCTTGGCTATGTGGCAGCTATTTGTATTTTGCCTTCATTGGGAGTGGTGTGTGTGTGTGCCATTGGGGAGAGGAGAAGAGTGGGGAGAGAGAAAGTGAGAAGATGGTAGGGATGGCAGAATGGGGCAATTATAAATGTCCTCTTTTAGAGTACTTTGCTTTTATGCTACAAATCATCTTACATCCACTTAACCAGAAGTGAGCCCCATTGAATTCATGTCAGCGATTTCTTATTGGGTGAACTGTTCAACTTCTGCCTAGCATATTAAATACTCCGCTTGAGAGATCCAGTACTATCTCTAACATTTCCAACAACTCAGTGATGCTTAACAGTAAACGGGCTTTTAAAAAGAACGTAACTGTGTTAATGGCTGTAGAATTCAAAGACATAGCTGTGTTAGTCTGGAAAATCAGTGTGCAAAGGGTCTTGTAGCACCTTTGAGACTGCTACCAGCTTCTTTCAGTTAATCTCAAAGGTGCTACAAGATCCCTTTGCACGCTATGTCAGTGTCTGAAAGCCTTCTACATATAATCAGAGACAACTGGTCTTTAGATCCATTTTTGAAAATGGATAGCAGTTGTTTTCTCTGAGTGCAGAGTGAATATTGAATATAGTTATTGTTCCTCTTAGTAACAAATAGGTCAGATGGTGATCATGATGCCGCTGAACACAGGCAAAGGACTAAACTCAGATAATTCAAGCAGGATCTCTATAAAAATTCCCATTCCTAGGAAAGATATAACTCTGGAAGATCTGTATTTCATGCAGTTACTAACTTACATGAGTCCTATGAGTAGAAAAAATAGCTAAAATGGGGAATGTGGGTATACATAATAGCAGGGTTGTGCATCCCTGTATTACTTACAAAGAATCCAAGGCAATTCAATCTTCAGTTTCAAACTTACAAAGCAACTCTGAAAGGAATTCTAATTAGTAGAAAATCAGTAATATGTGGATGCTATTCCATAACATTATTTCCACAAAGAGCCACCAATTTGCAAAATATTCAGATGTGACTGGCTGGATTTGTCTACTTAGAAAATATCCACTCAGAGGTTGAGAGGGAGAAAGACAACGAGAGAGAGTTGAGTCTTAGTACAAAGAAAAAATGGAGAAGAGAGATGCAAAAGCTGAAAGAGAACCAAGGAGGAAACCATCTAACCGTGAGTCTTCCAAGCAAGGCCATTTAGCTGTTACTACTATAGAAGCCAGTGAGAAAGGCTGAATCTTCAACGCAGAAATAATGCAGTTTGTCACCATTTTGACTGCTGTGGTTCAGTGCTATGGAATTTGGGGGTTTGTATTTTTGTGAGATATTTACCCTTCCCTGTCAGAGAGCTCAGTGCTACAACAAATGACAAATCCCAGGATTCCATAGCATTGAGCCGTGACAGTTAAAGCAGTATCAAACTGCATTATTTCTGCAGTGCAGATTCAGTCAAATAAGGCATGGGAGACAAAGACAAATCTGGTACAGGCTGCTTGGGAACCAAGGTGGATTAAGAGTCAGATGAACACAGAAGATTTGGGTGGGAGTGAGGCAAGAAAATGAGGTGTGGGGGGGGGGGGATTATATGTTTTTCAAAATGAGTGAAGCCAGGTAGTTTTTGCTAGTGGAAAATATATGACGGGGACAAATACACTTCCATTCATAAAAAGTTTATTTTTATTATGGATAGAATTACTGTAATGCTTTAATACTACTGTAATGGCTATACAGTAATGTTTACTAAAAGAATGAATTGGTAAGATGGTAGCTATAATTCTGGGAGTGTAAAAAGAATATCTTATAGGTGTCCAGCTTTTCAATAAACATACATATCACAGCTACGTAGTAAAATGGCAGCTGGTATTCAAAGTTCCCATTAGGCTTTATAATCTTTTACAATCGCTCAGATTAGCTACTGACCATGATTACTGGTTTTGTAAGACGGAATGAACAATGGAGCAAGTGTTCTTGTTCTGCTGCCATTGGGAAATGGCTGACTTTAATGGTTTGTCATCTACCTGGGTGAGTTACTAAAGTCAATAACAATTGTGTAAGTTCCTCTTTCTAAGGACAAAATCCTGGCAGGGAAATCCCCAGTACACATTATAAAAAGGCTTTCCTTTCTGCTCTTCATCACATCATATCTGTGGGGCTGATAAGATGACGCTCATCAAAGCAGCAGCATTGCTGTTTCTTCTGCAAGGTACCATTGCAGTAAATGCCTCTACAACAGCACCAAATAGAGGGGTAAGACTGATTATTGGCGATGTTGCAAGATTATTCATGATTTTATTGTTGTTGTGTGCCTTCAAGTTAGGCAAACCTAACTCAGTGTTTTCTTGGCAGGATTTGTTCAGAAGGGGATTCGCCTTTGCCTTCCTCTGGGGCTGTGAAAGTGTGACTTGCCCAAGGTCACCCAGGGGTTTCCATGACCAAGCAGAGATTCAAACTCTGGTTTCCAGGGTCCTAGTCCAGCACCCAAACCACTTGCTGGCTCTCGCTATTTGTTACCAACTCCACTTATTGTTTCTGCTTTCCTTCTCCCATGAGCAAAACCCAAAGCTAGGCAGGTTTAATGGGATGACAGTTTTCAAAAGAGCTTATTCTAAAGTGAGCGCCTGTAGCATTGCAGTGTTCAGGTCAGAGGGAAGCATTCTTCAAAAGAGGATAAGAAAACAAGGTCAGGCTGTTGTCTTAAATTTAGAAAATATCAAGAGAACATGATTTGCTGGCTCATAGATTGAGGGAACAAATACTTTAGAAGTGGATTTGAGGAAAGAAGGAAGCAGAGACAGGGACTGCTATTAGACCATGTTGTTTATACATAAATATCACGGTGCATAATGCTTTACAAAGTGCCAAAGGGCAGCTTTCTGCCCCTGGGAAGTTACAGTCTCCATAGAAGAGAAAAACAGGCAAGGGATTAAAAGGTGAAGAATATATATATTTTTAATTTCAGTTTACACTGAAATAATAATAAACTGAACAAAAAGGGCCAGATTATGAAGGTACGAATGTTCTCATTGATTATTATGGACTTGTTCCAAAAAAAGAGGAGAGGAGACCACAAAACTCTTCCTGACATGTACACTTTGTGTTGCTGGTGGAGGATCACCACTCGATCAACATAGTCATGTGCACTCAAACAAATAGGTGAAAAGTTCTACAGAGTATCTACAGGTGCGATCTGCAACAAGAAGTTGCAGCATATCCTTCCCACCTATGTCATAGTAGTGCTCCTATTTGAGGTGCTGGTTAGCCACATGTCTCCCTGTGATAATGTATGCTGCCAGGGCACAAGTAGGAATCACACAATCTTCCAGAAGGTGTTGGACCAAAGCTCCCAAAGTTCCTTACCACTGGCTATGCTGTTAGGTCTGTTGGAAGTTGCAGTCTGAAGGGCCATGCAATCCACAGCCTTGTATTAGGGGCTCTAACAAATCAGTTCACTCTTGTCAGCTTCCCACTTTTCTTTTCAGTTTGACATTTAGCATTCTGTGGCTCATGGTGTCCACTGAACACATTTAAACCTCATTAGGCTGGTGTATGCATGTGTGCACACTCCCTTTTGGGGATTTTAAGAAGTTTTATGGAAGCTTGCTTTTTGCAAGCTTTGGCTTGCTCTTTGGTTTGCTATTTTAAGACTGTATAAAAAGCAAGTTCTTAACATTCTAACTTAACAGAATCAACAGTCCTTCAAAAAGTAGTGTGAACAATCAACAAAGTCCAAAATAGACCATTTCAGATGAAGAGGTGAAGCTGTGCAGATTAGAGCAGGCCAGATTCTCAGTGGTTGGGATCATCTGGAGCAGAGGACAGCACTGTGCCTTCCCCAAGGGTGTTCTCAACGGCACTACATTTATTTTCTCTTACATAAGTGAACATAGCTATCCAATTTAATGGGAAAACATAAAGCATATGTAAATTCCTTCCCCCACAGCCTTTACACTGGTATTGAAGTCCCTTCACTGGCTGCCAATTAGTTTCCGGGCAAGGGACAAGGTGTTGGTGATTACCTTTAAAGCCCTACATGGCTTGGGTCCAGAATATTTAAAGGAATGCCTTCTTCCCTACTGTCCGTCCCGCACACTAAGGTCCTCTGGGAAGAATTTATTACAGCCAAAAAGATCTAGGCTGATACCAGTTTCCCAGAGGGCATTTTCTATTGCTGCTCCAAAACTATGGAACGACCTTCTGGAGGAGATCTGTCACATTTCCACTCTGACAGCTTTTAAGAAAACACTCAAGACGGATCTCTTCTGGCAGGCCTTCCCAACTTAGTTACCCCTCCTCAGATATAGAGATATAGATATAGAAACATAGATATATATCTGGATATGAACCTGACATGAACGTGATCACGATTATGAAAAATGCCTCCTCGTCTGCTTATTTTTCTCCAAATTCTAGTTGAATGCTTTTAACGTTTTTACTGTTTTTAATGCTTTTATACTATGACTGTTTAATCCTGTTTTAGCATTGGGAATGGGGTGGGTGGGTATAGGGATTGTTTTCTTCTTGGATTTTATTGTAACTTTGATGTATTTTACTGTTGTATCCCACCCAGATTTTCTGTGATAGGGCAGGCTAGAAATAAATCTTTATATTACTATTATTATTATTATTATTATTATTATTCAATTATAAGTCTTCAGTAAGGTGCTATTTTCTAATATTATTAACTCGTGTATTTTCCTTTTAGTTTTCTGCTTTTCTGCCAGAATACTCAACTACCAGATCACTGAAGCCAAATAGTCACCTGGAGGTAAAATGTTTTTAACCTCTTTATATAAATAGCATAACTGCATCCTTTATAACTCAGTTTATAGTTGAAGTCACACACTACATAGGGATAAAAGTAATGCTGTATTTCTAATTGTTTGTTCCCAGGTTGAAAAGAGAGTATGATGTGACTGGATCTCTTAGATCTGTCACACTAGATCTTTCCGATCCCCTCACACTGGGTCTCTCAGATCCCACCACACGGTGTCTTTCAGATCCCACCGATTGGTACCAAATTATGTGGCCACTGGGTTACACAGGATTCTTCTCCTGTCTTTAAGACAAATAGTTTGAGGCTTGTTTTACCTCAGAACTATCTTTCTAACCCTTGGTCCTCCCACTGACTTAAGTCTCTTTATTATTAAGTGTTTTTTACTACTCTTGGTAGCGTGTTTTGATGTTAAACATAAATCATTTCAGGTCACTCCTTTGTGAACAAAAGTAAAATAACTTTTATTTACAGAAAGAGTTTATGATGGTATCTCTTTTGGTAGCTGGTTCTCAAAGCTTATGGTAACAGAGTGTATATTACTTCACTGGTTACAAACTGACTTTGTTTCAATTCGCTCAAAGACTTCACTTGCTCTTCAACTGTGTTTTAGTTCTTTGCACACACTTTCCACTAAAGTTTATTCAGCAGGAATATAAATCCTATGAATCTCTAGCTTTATTCATAAATTACAATTCAACAGAATGATGTGGATCTTCACTGGCTCTCTATTGCTCAAAGAACTTATCAATTTAAACTGATTTCACAGGACTACTTCTGTCCTTCTGAATCCTGTCATTAACCCATCTGTGACTGCAATAGCATGAAAGGCTTTCAAACTGTAGCACTGATCCTGCCATTAACCCATCCTTAAAGTGGCATTGCAATAATGCAAACTTCCGTTATTGCAAAATGCCGGCTAATGTCGCTTTAATGGTGGGTTAATGAAAGGATCTGCACAATGTCTTTTGTGCGATCCCGGCCAATTGTGCCTTTTGGATGGCTTGATGATAGGATATGCTTTTCGTCTGAAAGTCCTTCTTGCAATTGCATGGGAAAGATGGGACAGGAACAGGACAAGATAACTCCCATATAATAATCTCCTAAGTCATAGTCCTGCCTCAGCAGGCTTGACACACTCCTCTTCTTAACAGCTTCTCCTCCTTTTTATAGCTGGCTCTCAGGTAAGCCTTTTTGCCAGCCTGACGCCAATTGGCTACTCCAAACATTCCAATCTGCCAATGCTTTTCCACAGAGAGCTACCACAGTGTTGTGGTTTGAGCACTGGACTCTGGAGACCAGGGTTTGATTCCCCACTCAGCTATGGAAACCCACAGGGTGACCTTGGGCAAGTTACACAGACTCAGTCATACAGCCCCAGAAAGCCCCATGATAAGTTCACCTTAGGGTTGCTGTTAAGTCAGAAATGACTAAAAGGCAACAACAACAACAACAACAACAACAACAAAACAGGTTTCCTGACTCTAAACTCCTTCATAAAGACCATCAAGATGTTTGTATTATATCAGTGATGGCGAACTTTTTAGGGACGGAGTGCTCAAACTAAAAGGCATTCTGGCACTGGGTGTTATCCGGTGCCAGGGGCGGGACTTCCAGGGGGATGACAGGACTTCCAGGGTGGGCCATCCACCTTCTGGGGGCAGGACCCCCCCGGGCCTTCAGCTGCCTCTCCAGAGGCAGCTGAAAGCCCAGGGGGTGAGGGGGGAGAAGAGAAACAGGTATGCACATGTTTCTCCTCTTCCGCTGCCTTTCTTGGTCCTTCAGCTGCCTCTCCAGAGGCACCTGAAGGCCTGGGATGGCTGGAAAGAGGAGGAACAGGGTTGTGCCTGTTCCTCCTCTTCCCCACCCTCCACATGCCTTGAAAAAAGGCTTTGCATGTCATCTCTGGCACACGTGTCATAGGTTCGCCACCACAGTACTATATTCTGGTTTTGAGATCCCCCCACAAATGTTGTTTGTACAAAAAATGCATTTTCTATTCAGAAAACAAAAGGTTTTTTTTAAATAGGGAAAACACTCATTTCCGTCTACAGGATAATTTGTCTACAGCATTTTGGGACACTCAAATATGATGAGAATAAAGCAATGGGATTTCATTTTCTCCTGGGGATAAAATGACTGTAATTATTTTTCCTGTGAGGACAAAATAGGTAAGGATCTTTGTCCCTACAATTACAGTAGTCTGAATCCACAGGAATAGTAGACCATTGATCTGAGTGATCTCATGAGGAGTCAGGATGGCATTTGAACATTGGACTATTACTCTGGAGACTCTGCTTGGCCATAGAAATCCACCAGATGACCTTGGACAAGTCATACACTCTCAGCCTCAGAAAACCTTGTGATAGGTTTGCCGTTGTTGTTGTTGTTGTTGTTGTTGTTGTTGTTGTTATCTACCCTCAAGTCAATCTCGACGCATGGTGACCTTGTAGATGAGACACCTCCAATGCTCCTTATGCTCCACTGTTCTGCACAGGTCCTGCAAATTCATACGCATGACTTCCTTAATAGAGTTCATCTATCTTGCATATGGCCTTTCTTTCTGCTTCTTTCTACCTTTCCTAGCATTATTGTTTTTTTCCAGTGAGTCGTGCCTCCTCATGATGTGGCCAAAGTATGACAGCCTCAGTCTAGTCATCTTGGCTTCCAGTGAGATTTCTGTTTGATCTGCTTTAGGATCCATTTGTTTGACTTCTTGGCTGTCCATGGTAACCTCAGCACTCTTGTCCAACACCAGTTTGCCTTAGCTTCACCCTAAGTTGGAAATGACTTGAAGGCACATAGCAACAGCAAGATAAGATAAGATCTCAGGGCTGTGTACCAATGAAATCAATATAAAATCATCCAAAAATTTAAAACAATGAAAATATTTTAAATAAATTAAGTACACATTAACAAGTTAACAAGTTAAAACAGGTTAAAAAGATAGATGTGCTTACTGACTTGAGTGATTCAGTGGAAAGCACTTTGAATCTGAAGAGTATCTAATGCAACTATAATTCACCAAATGACATTAACAGTATGTTGGCAGTGGTGTGTCATTTAGGAATATCAGATTGGAAGAATGCTCTAGGAGTTAATCTTCAAAAAAGCAAACCAGTAAATCCTGTACATTTCTGGCAGTTAGGAAACTTTGAGTTGCCTTTTGGTTGAAGGCCTTTCAAGTCCAGCCTTCTGATTCCATCTAGTCAGATAACTCAAGATGTTATTCCAAAAAATGTTATAGCAACAGGTGGTACTTTGATAAGCCATGAACATCTGAAGGCATCATTTACATTCCCCACAGTGCTCTAGAGCATTTGTTCTCAAACTTGGTCCTCTGGGTGTACTGAACCTCTGCTGCCAGCATCCTTTATCATTTGCTACACTGGAACTTCTGGGAACTGAACTCAAAAACACCCAGAAGACCAAAGTTTGAGAAGTACTGGTCTAGAGCAACTTGGCACCAGGGCTATTATGTGAAACTTAAATAGTAGGTCCCAGACATCTGCCACTCATTTAGAGTCCTGCTGTTGCTGCCATTGCCATAGCCAGTTCCTCTGACACCAAGGATGATTAGGTTAGGAGTGAACCCACAAGGGCATAGTAACATCTGGCAGGTTCTAAGTCTGTCATGTGGTGAATCCACTCTGAACTTTAAAGGAGTTTTCCACAGCTGTCCCTCAAGTGCACATTAGAACTCAAAGCAGATTCACTGCCCCATGGACATGGAAGCCACTGTTACCACAAAAGGGCTCTTTGCCACCAAGTCCATTAAACACTGAATTGTTCTTGTTCATTTGGAGGACAGTCCTCCCATGAGTTCTGTGGTGAGCTGCTGAATCTGTAGCAGCCACCTTCTCACCAGAAGAAAACTGCTTCTGTAGTGACTATTCATGGCTTAGCCAATGTGCTTAATAAATAGCTTGCTTGTATTTGGAGACAAGTGGGGATTGGGCAGGGTCTTTGGTGAATCTGTTCCTGTTGGCATATACCTAAGCAGTCTGCTTGGTGCAAAGACCTGCGGAGGCTTCGATTTAAAAAAGAAGCAAGGCACTGATGTCACTTCAAAGTCTTCTTCTGACTCATTCTGAATGCAGCTGCATGCTTTGCAAAGGAATTGCTGGTTGTTTACATGCTGTCTTACTTGCTTTGCTGTTGCCACTGCTGTATGCTTTTTAAAAAACAACAAATAAGCACAGGATGTTTAGAAGCTTGAGAATCTTTTCTTTTTAAAATTCTGATATTTTAATGCATTTTAGCTAGGAATAAACTTCAAATATGACTAACAGAAAATTGTTTATCAGGGCGAGAAATCTTTCATTCTTATACACTCATCTAGTGTAGTCAATCAATAGTCAGTCATGCTCCAGTGTGACTAAAAAATAGAATCTAAGAAAGGGGTATGCAGGTAGGAACTGTCCTTATCTTAATAGCACCAATCACCTGGAGGTTAAACCCCCAGAAAGCAGTCTGAGTTGCGTCCTTTTACTTTCCCCCAAATATTTATCATTGATCATTACAGGGAAACTGTGATGTGGACAAGACACTTGAACTGGTCCACCCAGCAGTGTATAGTCTTGGCCCTTGTCAATCTTGGCTTTTAAGATCTAGCAGACGTGGATTGATTGGGTGGATCAGAGAGTGGCAAATGCCTCATTATGGGACAGAACACTGTTGCAAAAGGGTGGAATTGGGCCAATCTGGTGTTGATCAGCCTGGCACCATGGCAACCATATGCTACAGCCCCAATCTGCCCTGGAGCCAGCCCAAATAAAAGCAGAAAAGACCCACTGCTATTTGGACTGTTCAAATGCTACCTTAGGCAGCCCAGCTGCAACCTGAGGGCAGCTCTAAGCCATTCTGGTGGTGTGCGGTGTGTAAATGCCGCGCCCCCAGAGCGTTTTGAAACCACCCACATCTGGTTGGCCAGGGTGGCTTCCAGACATCTTGGTAGCATGCGGCATCTAAAAGCCATGCCTCCAAGCTGCGCAGAAGCTGGCTTTACCAGTCAGTCTGTTCTGGCCCTTAGTCAGGAGGAGATGACTGCTGCCTTGAAGGAACCTGCCATATGCCCTCTTCTGAAGAGGACCTCCTTGAACCTGGATGTACATGAGAACTACCACTCTGTCACTAATATCCCATACTTGGGCAAGGTGCTTGAGTGTGTGGTTGCTCTGCAGTTTCAGATATCTTTAGAGGAAACAGATTTTCTGGACCTATTTGATACAGTACTGGGATAGCTTTGGTTGCTCTGACTGACAACCTGTTCTTGAGGAAAGACAGGAAGAGTGCTACCCTGTTGATCTTCCTTGATCTCTCAGCAGCTTTTCAATATCATTGATCAAGAATGGTACTAGGTTTACTGGACTAGCTCTGCTGGATGGGAGCAGAAAGCACTGTGCTACAGTGATTCTTCTACAGTCTGCAAGGTTGATCCCAGAGAGTGGAGTAGGGGACACCTACTCAGCCCTACTGCTGATGTGCTGTGTAGGGTGTCAGAGATTTAATCTTGTCTCTCATGCTGTTCAACCTCTATATGATGCCAATGGAGAAGGTCATTAGGAGTTGTGGGGTTAGTGGCTTTCTTTGTGCTGATGACACTCACCTCAACTTTTCCTTGCCATCTGAGTTATCTGTGTCTGTGAAGGTACTTGAGCAGTGCCTGGATGCTGTAATGGGCTGAGTGAGGGTGAATAAACTGAAGCTGAATTCTGATAAGACAGAGGCTCTGTGGATTGGTGGTTCTTGCACTTAGACTACTGCTATGTGATTTATGTACAGCTGAAGATGACTTTGAAACTGCAGCTAGTGTAAAATGCCAGAGCTAGACTGCTCACTGGATTTTCATTCAGAGACTATATATTCCCAATTCTAAATGAATTGCACTGGTTGCTATTATGCTTGCAGTCTGAATTCCAGGTCCTGGTGGTAATATTTAAAGCTTGGGACCTTGATACTTGAGGGAGTGCACCCTCCCTCTCCCCCCTCTATATATACCTTCCTCAGACTTGAGATCTACTATAGGGGGATCCTCTGTCTCCGATCAGTAGGAAATACATGGTGGGAAGACATATGAGAGTGCCTTCCCTGCTGTGGCATGTCTGTTGTGGAATTCCTAGCCCCTGTAAACCTGAGAGATGTACATATGTTATGGTTGCACTACTTAAAATTGTTTTAACCAGTTTTAGTTATCTGGTTTTAAATGATAAACTATTTAATATAGTTTTTAGTGGGTTTTTCAGGCTATGTGGCCATGTTTGGCCTATGTGGCCATGGGACCACCAAACACAGTGTTCAAACATGAATCAAGGAACATGAGATACATACAATGCAGACTGGGTCAGCCAGAAAAATCAGCAGTAGCAGAACATGTTATAAACTATTCTGGACATAAAATGCTGTTTGAAAACACTGAAATTCTGGACCATGCCAACAACTATCAGGTCAGAATGCACAGGGAAGCCATTGAGATCCACAAACACCAAGACAATTACAACAAGAAAGAAAAAACCCTTAAAGTGAGCAAAGTTTGGCTACCAGTCCTGAAAAACACTAAACTCAAGACCCAAACAAAATACAAATGGGGAAAAAAAAAACAACCACCCAGGGTCAGGGGTTTTTCCAGCAGACAATGGCGGGATACAAACCACCGCTTTGCGGCGTTCCCCCGCCGGCGCCATTTGCTCCGCGAGGGAGCCGCAGCATCCAAACCGCGCGGCTCCCGCGCGGAGCAAAAAAGAAGCTCCATTTCGGAGCTTCTTTCTGCGGCGCACGGATGACGTAGCGAAGCGCCAAGGGCGCATTCGCTACGTCATTAGCGCCGCGACACGTCTGGACGCTATGCGTCCAGTACGTAAAGATGGCGCCGGCCATGTAGAAGGGCCGGCGCCATCTTGTACGTATTGTATACGTACTAGGGTTAGGAGGGTGCGGAAGCACCGCCCCTTCCTAACCCTAGTACGTATACAATACGTACTATATGGCGGTGTGTATCCCGCCATTGATCACTAATTAAGAAGTCACAAATCCTCTTTGCATATCCTCCCACCCTGAGGCCTTGCCATTCAACAACAGAACAATACATAGATTAACATGAAAATCACTTCTCCCTAGAAACTTATCGCACCCCCCCCCCCCATTATGGGCATGGGAAGGGGACGCTTGAGGCTGTGCTACTTTGAGCAAAACATATTTTACCACACCCCAAAGTGTCCTCAAAATGGCTCTATTCCACCGCCCAGCACCAAACCGTTCCTTTTTGGGGCTGAGGCACATCCTTTGCTTCGGTTGGAAGATTTCCGTTCAAGCCAAAGGACGTGCTTCAGCCCTGAATGGGAACGGCTTGGTGCCAGGCACCAGAATGGGGCCATTTTGAGGACACTTTGGGGTGCGGTAAAATGTGTTTTTTCTCAGACTCGTGGCCCCGAGCATCTCCTTCCTGTAACCAAAATGGGTGCAATAAGGTCTCTACACAGCGCCCACAGTATATATATACCCCATTCTTTTCCATGCCAGCATTCTCTGAAGATGCCAGCCACAGATGCTGGTGAAACATCAGGAACAAACTCTTCTAGAACATAGCCCAAAACCCCACAAAAAACTATGGATGCTAGCCATGAAAGCCCTCAACTTCATGTTTAATATATTTTCATCTTTTTCAACTATTGTTATTATCTAATTGTTATTGTCTATTATTGTGTTCAACTGATTTTATTGTAATCTGCCCTGAGATCTTTGGATAGAGGAGTGAAATATAATTATTTCAATAAACCAATGAATCAAAGCTGTACCTGCAATTCTGGGGAAGAATACACTGGCTTGTGCTTCCTTCCGGATAGTGAATGACGCCAGTGAAATCCCGGTTGTGCAATGAGACCATGTAAAAAATGTGAGACTCTGAGAATTGTGAAGACCCCAACTGGGAGAGAAAACTGGAAAGGATGGCAGAGTTGCTGGTGCCTTTCCCCTTTCATTGGTTATCTGTGCTTATACTCTGCTAACAAGGAAGCAGGGACAGTAATTATCTGTGAAAGACAGATAAGATAAAGCAGAGACAAACAAGAGGGCAATAAACAACACTCTGGAAATTGAAAACAGAAAAAAGAAGACCATCAAGTACTCTCTCTTCCTTTCTAGTTTTTCTCTCTCTGTTTATTTGGGGGGGGACGGGGCAGGGTGTGAGGAGGCCGTTGACAATATGTTATTCTCTTCGGTGTCCCCTACTTGCAGTAAGACATTATAGGACTGGAACAGATTTGGTTCCTTTGGAAGGAAGGATTACTGGAGATTTACACTGCTTTCTAGCAAGCTGTTATATTTATACTGTAGACACAGTGGGCTTAGGGTATCTGCTGGGGTTTGGTTGCAGGGGACAGGGATACCAAAATCTGTGGATGATCAAGGCCTATTATATACAATATCATAGTAAAATGGACTGATTTATATAAAATGACAAAATCAAGGTTTGCTTTTTGGACATTTTGGGGTGTCTGTGTGAATATTTTCAAACTGTGGTTGGTTGAATCTGTGGATGCAGAATCTGTGGATATGGAGGGTTGATTATACCAATGCTGGATACTAAATAAAAGAAAACAACTTAAACACTATAAGAAAGAAAAATCCACTCCCCCATATTAAATATTCAGAGAGGTACCTCTATATATCCCTAGAAACAGTTAAATTACAGAGTTCCCCAATCCCAGTTCTGACTTCTTTCTCTGTTTCACCCCCTTTCTCTAGTTTACCTTAGTTCTCTTCTCCAAATTTCTGTTTCTAGACATTTTTCTCATGTCCACCCATCAGTTACACTAACCTTAGGTGGCACAGGGGAAAAGAAAGGCATGCCTCATAGCTACCTTTTCTGTGTTACAAAGCAAATTATCTAACAATTGGCCTATTACCTGATTATGCCCATCTATTCACATTCTTTTGTCAAGTCCAAGACTCTCTATCAGCATTGCCTCCAGGCAAAATCACTTTGATATTCCTTTTCATAGTGATCCAATAGCAAAAACTATTACTAGGGTTGCCAAGTTGTATTTGGGACAGGGCTACTGTAACTGTAATGCTTAACAGATCTTTGAGCTCCATGGGGTACCATAAAGCTCTATCAACCTGGATGTACCTGTCCTCCCCCACCTTCCAAACCCCAGTGTTAACCTTCAGCTGTCTCCTCCCAACATGGCTATTGGTGGAAGGACGGGCACAGAGGAGTGCCCAGCTTGTCACTGGTGCTGCCGTACCCCCTCCTCAAATACTCCACTGGTGAGGCAATGGCCATGATGGGAAAGGATTGCTAAAAGCTGGAGTTTGGAAGGTGAGGGACGACCGGCAATATATGGTTCTAGATACCAGTGTATCTCAAAGCAGGGGACAATTTTGGAATCATCAGGATGAGGTATATTCCTTTCTTTGGGAGCTTTTTTTTGGGGAAGGGGAGGGGACAATACTTTTTCATGTTAAACAACAAAAGCAACAATAACACAGGCATAGCAACTATTGGTGATTATAAAATTATGCGATAGGGAGCACTTTGGGGAATTACTGACCTAAATATCCAAGCTTCCTTTCTTCACTTTGAAAATGCTTCCGCCTTGAAAACACAACAACAAAAGGGAAAGAACCAGCACTCAAAAGCTAATAGAGCCCCTAAATGTACTGGTATGGGGATAATGAATAATTAAATAGGTTTCACAAAATGAAAGGTGATCATGGTACTTGGTGCAGAAGCTGGTGGCTCCATAGTACAAGCATTGGAGCTGGACTTCAGGGACCATAAAGTCCTTTAAGGAGAAGGAGAAAAGAACCAGAGCTGGAGAAAGTCGGGGTCCTAATAAATTGCCCCTGTATGGAGCAGGGGCAATGGATATCAAAGGCAAGGAATCTACCTGTTGAAGAAGTTAGTCCCTGGGATCTATTTAGTCTATGCTGGCATAGTCAAAGTCTTAGGGTACTAAGCTGCAATTAGGGCTCTTTGGGATAATGTGGGACTATCCTCGACTCATGTTATCAGTAAATGTATTGCAAATATTGCATCAAATAGAACTTGAGCCGGATTCACAGCCATATAATTTTTAAAGGTACAGTTGACTCAATGGTGAGGTCCCCAGCACCAAAAAACACACCTGTTATTTTGAAAGTTGCACAATTAGCAGCAAAATAGTCCAGCTGCTGCAGAGTTAGTTATAATCTCTCATTTTAGAGAAAAAATTGTTAATATACCAATCAATTTAGGTGTTGTTCTTGTTGTTTTAAATTAGTTCAGCCTTATAAAGCATTAATCTTTGATCATGGGTTCAATTCAGAAAGGATTCACAATGTAACAATATGACTAGTTGTTCTCTTGAGATTTTAAAAATAATTTTATACCGTTCGCACTTCCCCCCCTTGGCGATATCATCAGATAAACACCATCTTCTTAGTCTGTAACATAATTTTTCTTTCTTCTAATTTTCTTACAGCCATTTGCCAATGTGACCGGATCTTTGGATGACCATGGAGTGTGCCAGTGCTCTGTGTACCTACCAGATACTGCATTTCCTCTGGGGAGAGTGGAGAGCCTTGAAATCTTAGCTCAACAACTCTCTGTGAAATTTGACAGAGAGATTTTAAAAGTAAGTGATTTTTAACACTTTTTTTTTGATACTATGAAACACCGTAGATGACAGACATGTATTACCATGTCTAACAAGAGAGAAGTACTAGCACACCTGCCAGTAGAATATGTGTAGGAGAACTGGTTTCTGCCTAATGACTTTATGCCATCTTCTGTCATTTTGGGGGGGTCACTGGCAACATTGGGCTGAGAGTGCAACATCTCAGCCACAACAGTTTGATTAAGCAGCTAAGACAGAATGGGGGAAATGTGCCTCTCAGAATTGCTTTTGTGCTTCTCTCCAAATTTTGTTCCCAATGTAATTTGGGAGCATGTGGGGTAAGGTTTTTTTTCATGTTTTCAGGACCGAGGCAAAAACTCATCTAACCAGAAGTGAAACAGAAATTGACTTCTGGGTAATTTTCTTTTAAAAATATATTATTTTTACAACAGGTAATACAAACTCCTTCATCCATCCATTCACCATTACATTTTTATCAATATATCATGTACCTTCCATACCTTTTATACAAAACCCTCCTTCCATTTCCTTATATATCAAGAAGGCTTTGCTAATTTTCTTAAACCCAGCCTCTTTCTGCAACCTTGTTACTGTTTCTCTACATCTTTCTTTCAGTGTCTTTATTTATCTTTGTATTACAGAAATATTAAATGTGATTATCGAAAAGTGTTCAACCTGTTATGCTAATCAAAGTCTTATTGTCCCATTTCTCTTTCCAATAGTTTTTACTTCTTTTCACTGTTCCACATGTTTCTTCAGTGAGCTATCTTTGATAACGATTGGAGATCAGCACACTGGCTTTTACTCCTGCACTAGGCATGGGTGTAAACACACAGGGATGGATTCTATTGCACAGCTCCATCCCTTGGAAGTACTCATCCCATACCCGACCCAGGCTTCTAACATATCTCTTAAAGAATGGGATTTTTTCTCTGTGTTTACATCTCATACCTAGCATGGGAATAAAAGCTGATGTGCTAATCGCCAATATTAATTTGTACATTTGTATCATATTCATAACCTTAACTGGCCAGTCATTAAGTATCAGTATAATCCTTGATTTTCCACCTTTTTGTTGTGATCATATATAGTAGTGATTTCTTTTTTTCCCCTTTCTGTATTTTTATCTGTTATATTTATTAAATAAAGTTAACTTCTGGATAATTTTTATTATTAAAAATGATACCTCATGGGCCTAACCTGCCCTAGGAATTAAATAACATGGTGAAAGTCTGCTCCTGCCCCCCCCCCCCCCGGGCATTTGAGGGCAACCTCCTCATTTGAACATTGTAGTGTGTGTGGCAGGGGACATAAACAAAACAAGCTTCATTTATATACTGCTTCATACCGCCTAAGCAGTGTCTAAGCGGTTTACAACTGTAAGCTAATTTGCCCCCAACAGTCTGGGTACTAATTTTAGCGACCTTGGAAGGATGCAAGCCTGAGTCGAGCTTGAGCCCTTTTGCTGGTCTTAGCCTTCTGAGGTCTCCTGGAGGCTCCCCTAATCCTGTCAGTTGCCCACCCCTGATCTAACACATCAGTGGGCAATTTTTTAAAGGTTTAGGCATAGATTCCACCACTCTTGTACTCCTTCACAAGGTAATTTGATTTTCACCCAAAGCTGCCTGACTCCATTCTAACAGGAGCTTCCTCTGGGGTTATCACAGAATGTACTGAGTCCAAAGTAACCACTAGTTGTTTGAAGGTCAGCTTTAATATTGCAGTGAAATTGGGGGTAGGTTTGTCAAGATGGCCTTTTAGAGATTACCCACAGCCCACTGACTCAAGCACCTTGTAATATTCTTCCTCCACCATTTAATGAAGCCACAACCTTGTAAAATATTAAAGTAACTAAAACTTATTGAGACACCAAATGGGAGGATGATATATTTTGTTAGGTCAAAATTTTAAACCTAAATCCCAACATTCGCCTTGATTAAGGTAGATCCATTGATGGAATTTGAATTTTCCTATGTATTGACTCACCATTAAGCAATTTATTCAACGACTCTACTTTAACTGGGAATATCCAACACGTCTGCCACCTCTTTGTAATATATAATACATGTATTATTGGGAAAAGGAATTAATTCCAAGAAACTACTTATTTATAAAATGTTATTTATATGTTCTGTATATTTAGGTAAATATAATTGGTAAGCAAAGTTGTTAAACATTAGTCCTCCTTTCGGTGCATAGCTGAAAACATCTATATGGAAAATGAGGTGTTTTTTAAAGGGTGTGTGGATACAGAATTGGCAGATTAGTCTTGCTATATCCTCAGGGGAAGTTCTTGTTAGAATGGAGGCAGGAAGCTTTTGTGAAAATCAAATGAAAAATGGTCTGTTGATCATCTTACATTATAAAGATGGGCACGTAAAACGATCAGAAGAAGTGGAAGGGAATAAAGAGTTTGTTATAACATGTCAAACTGTGTCAGTCAAATATTTTCAAGTCTCCTTAACCTTGTGTTGTTCGGGTTGTTTGCTGTAGGAATTCAGCTCCCATTTCCCTTGAAAAATTCCAGGGAAAGAAAACACTCATAAATAAACCTCAACTTCTGTAATCTCCATAAAGCAGGAGGAAAAAAAAAGGTTTTTGCACAAGATCTAGCATTTGACATTGGCTGCTTGATGAAAAATATGCAGGGTTTCAATTAGGTGTCCAGGAGAAATGGTTTGACTGCTCCAGGAACCAGACGTCGTAACAAATGAAGTGTCCTTGAATTAATCAGGAGGAAAGACAGAGCACTAAATTATAAATTCTAGCCATAAATATTCATAAACTTTCTCACAGTATAATCAGGAAGAGATAAGAAGTTTATGCATTTAAAAAAACCCCACAACAACAGGGAGGTAGTAAAGGAGACTGAGGCAG
This sequence comes from Sceloporus undulatus, assembly GCF_019175285.1. Classification (NCBI taxonomy): domain Eukaryota; kingdom Metazoa; phylum Chordata; class Lepidosauria; order Squamata; family Phrynosomatidae; genus Sceloporus; species Sceloporus undulatus. The sequence goes on along the minus strand of NC_056524.1, from coordinate 139,440,593 downwards.
TCCACTGGAAACACTTGTTTGTGTTCAATTTTCTTTGAACTCACTGAAGTATGATGTAGAGAGATCCCCTACACTTGCAGAAAAAAATAGCAGGGGATAAAGATGTCCTCCCTGCATTTTCTCACAAATGCCCCAAGCTGTTCAGGTTGAGGTTACTCCTGTATTCATCTCTCATATTGCTGGAGATCTCTGCACCTTTAAGCACAAGGACTCCCAGTGAGAATGTTTTCTAAAGGTCATTGTTGGTTATGGGAGCCTCCAAAAACAATCAAAGTCGGAGGACGTGGGTTCAGAGAATGCCTGTTTTTGGTATTTGTTCTCCAGTCACCATCCCTCTTCCACTGGTTCTTTTATGGGTGAAGGTTAAACAGGCTTTTCCTTTAATCCCTGAAGCAACTATTGAAAGGACTGACTGAGCCTAATGCAGGGGTGGGGAATTTGTGGCCCTCAACATATCAAATCAGTGCTGCATGATGATGGGAACTCCAGTCCACCAACACCAGTTGAGCCACAAGTTGCCCACCTAATTCTAAAGCTTTCTCTCAGACCAGTCTGCCCCATAATTCAATAGCTGGAAGAGACAGTGGTCTAAGAAAGTTTTCTGACTTGGATGACAGAATTGGGGGCTTACCTATCAAATTTGCAGATGATACCAAATTAGGAGGTGTAGCTAATACCCCAGAGGACAGGATCAAAATTCAAAATGACTTGAATAGACTAGAAAGCTGGGCCAAAGCTAACAAAATGAAATTCAACACAGAGAAATGTAAGGTACTGCACTTAGGGTGGTAAAATGAAATGCACAGATATCAGATGAGAGCCACTCTATTCTGCTTTGGTCAGGCCTCACCTGGAAAACTGTGTCCAGTTCTGGGCACAACAATTCAAAAAGATGTTGAGAAACTGGAGCATGTCCAAAGGATTAAACAACTAAAATGGTGAAGGGTCTGGAAATCATGCCCTATGAGGAATGACTTAGGGAGCTGGGGATGTTTAGCCTGGAGAAGAGAAGGTTAACAGGTGATAATGATAGTTCTGTTTAAATGTTTGAAGGGATGTCATATTGAAGAGGGAACAAGCTTGTTTTCTGCTGCTCCAGAGAACAGGACCCGGAACAATTCCACCTTAACATTTGGAGGAACCTCCTGACAGTAAAGACTGTTCGACACTGGAACACACTCCCTCGGAGTGTAGTGGAGGCTCCCTCCTTGGAGGTCTTTAAGCAGAGGCTGGATGGCCATCTGTTGGGGATGCTTTCATTGAGAGTTCCTGCAAGGCAGGGGGTTGGATTGGATGGCCCTTGTGGTCTCTTCCAACTCTATGATTCTATTATTCTATAAGTTCAACTGACCTTTTCCAAATATAGATTTCTTGCAGGTGTTAGGAAGGCTGTCCAAGGAATAAATGAGCCCTTTCTTTCCTTTCTTCCTTGTATGAATAGGAAAAATCCTATCCATTTGTACAGACAGAAAAAATACTTACCTCCAATTTACCTGAATTTAAAAAAAAAGTTGATCAGTATTCCAAAGCATTTTCTACTCAATTGTGCTTCCAAGGAGTTATTTTTAGCTAATAAGCTAATAAGTGACTGCAGAAAGGGTCATCTTCTCAGTCGGTGGCTGATTTAACAAGATAAAGCTTGGAAATATGACTCTGTTGAAAACAACTCATGTTTTCCTTTGAACCAGTATCTGATTAAAGTAATGGATCCTGGGAACTGCATCTCAGCCCTAAGTATGACCTCTGTTGCACTACAGTATGCCTGGGCAGTTCAGCCTAGCAGGGTGGCAACCATCAAGCTAGATGCAGAGCGACATATCCTCCGACATGAGCTTGGCAGATAACACATCAGGTCAGATGTGAAAACAAAGCTTCACTACAGGGGTGTTAAAGATACTGGCCAACTTTATAACCAGTGTGTGTGTGTGTGTGTGTATTTGTCAGGGATGTCCTTTGTTCTTCACAGCTGAGGTCATTTAGTAGAGACATAAAACAAATTCAGCTCCATATGTAATTCTTCCATATAAACATCATTCTTGTTATTTCCCACTGTCAAATGATTGATGGCACTTGTAAATGCATTACTGTTCTTGAAAATGGCTTGGAGACAAAGGAAAGATATGTACTCAGCTACCCTGCAAAGAGACTGCACTTCCAAGCATGTCTGATACATATAGGAAACGTTCCTTTCACAATCTCTTATTGGGGTCACTCTTCTGTGGGTTTGCTTTACGCAAATTGTTGCCTTGACGCAACAGTCCATTAACACACTTCAGCTTCTGTGGTTTGCTTTTGCAATATGACAGGTTAATTGGAGGTTAAAGTGAGATGAAAACCAGAGGAAAAGAACTTGTATGGTTGTAAATTCTTGACTAGCCCTTGACTAGCCTGTACACTGTGGTTCGTTGCATACATTTACATTGAGAAAATTCAGAGCTGTGCAAAATTACAAGAAACTAAGAAGGATGTAGATGTAGTTAATTTCATTTTGCTCAATTATAATTAAGATACGCATCAAATTTGGTAAAAACTCTAAAAATGTGAAATATTACTCATTCCCCCACATGGTACTACCTACTCCAAATCTCTTTTCAGCCATAGCAAGGGGTTTTAAAGCCCTAGCCAAATCCTGCTAACATTTCACCCCCTTCACAATTTCATTTTTAGGGGAAAAAGATAACCATGTTTCTAGAAAAGTTCAAAACTGCACATGCACTGCAGAATTAATGTGGTTTGCTGTCATGGTTAAATGTTGTGGAATTCTGGGATTTGTAGCTTTGTGAGCTATTTAGCCTTCCCTGTCAGAGAGCTCTGGTGCAAACTACAAATCCCAGGATTCCATAGGATGAAGCCATGGTAGTTAAAGCAGTCTCAAATTGCATTAATTCTGCAGCATGGCACCAGCCCAACACACTTTACAAAAATGCCAAAGGGGACTAAATTGATTTTTGCTGGATCTATATCTGCCTTCTTCACAGTCTCACCCTAGTAAGTGATGGCAGTTAAGCTGATGTAAAAAGAGACTTTTGTAATGCATTCTGTTTAGTTTGTAGTTCTCTACTCTGTGATGCTCTGAGACTGAGATTTAGTCTACTTGAGTCTCAGAATTGCTTTTACATGTTGAAACCAACTCTTCTTCGGAGGCAGAAATAAATAGGAATATGCTTTTAACATGGTCATATGACTACGCAGTCTGAAGGAGAAGTTGCCAGTGGATCCAGTGGTATGAGGACAGTGAATCCACTCTTGATTTTAGAGATGCATCTCCTGAAGTTGTTTTAGGTTGTACATGACTGGACATTATTCCCCAAGAAGGTATTAGACCTTATTCCCCATGGAGGTTTTGCACCTGGAGCTCATGGGTGAGCAGTGAGTGTAAAATTGCAAGTGGATTTATTGCCCAATGACAAGGGCTCCACTGGCCACCCTGCTCTGAAATTTCTGTATAAGGCAGCCAGTCTCATGGCCTGCCTTAGTCAAGTATCTTCTACTCACTGTATTTCAGGCCTCAGGGCAAACTGACCTAAGGACTTTGTGTGTTGCACCCTGGTTCTAACAGGTATTTGGTGAGATTTCTATGCAGGTATAGTTCTGACTAAAAGTTCTATTAATTTTTGCTCTTGGAAGTAATTCTGGGATTACTTCATCAGAGCTTTTTTAGGGTATAGAGAAGGATTCTCTGTGTCATTCTGCTGTACTTTGATGCAGTTTTCTGTTGAACTCAATAAAAAATCACTGAGAAGAATGTAACTGATCAGTGATTACATTTTTCCTATCCTGCAGACATTTTACTTTATCTGTGTCATTTATCGGTAATCTTTGCTATGTATGCTGGTCTAAAAATAAAGACAATGTTAGATAAGCCTCTGTGCTTCAGTTATACCCATGTAATCATATTTTGATCTCAGTGAGATTGCAGAGGTGCAATGAGGCAAAACTTATCTTTGAAAAAAGGTGTCTTAAATATATTTGCTAAAATGGAATGCATTCCTTTATATGTTTATAGGTTAGCCAGTACACCAAAGACATTGAAGTGTATGAAAAAAGGATTCTGAACTTAACCAGCAGGATCCAGTATTTGGAGAAGACTAGTGTTACTTACACTGAACTGGACTTCCAGTTGATCAAATTGGAAATCAAAGAAATGGAGAGACTGGTGACTGAGCTGAAGATATCTCTGACTGGGAGCAATGTGATTGTTGAACAGTTATATGTAGAGGTATGGTAAAATCTTCTGGAAGTGTGTGTTTCTCTCTTGTTCAGATATCTAGTAGTTTTAATGTGATCTTCCCGAAATTGTGCAGAATAGAACTTAACCCCTTTCCTTTCTGTCTGTGCTAAGCTAAGCAAAGGAGCCCCATCTGCCTGAGGCAGATAGATAAACACCATCCCCTACATTGTGCAGGGGCCACTGTCGAGATGCATTGTGCAGAGGTGACCTCTCCCCACATAAATTTTCCTGGTGCACATGGCTCAGGGGATTTTCTAACTCACCCTTGCCACAGGGCTTTGGGGTCAGGTATTAAAATTAAAAATAAAAATAAAAAAGGCAGACTGGGAGAAGTGTGTATAGCGGCAGTTCTTCAAAGCAGAAAGGATGATCTTAGCGTGGTATCAGCAGTGGCAGAAGCAGTGAGAAATGATGTACAGTCAGCCCTCCTTATCCACGGATTCCTTATCCATGGATTCACCAATACATGGGTTGAAAATATTCCATAAAAATATCAATTCCAAAAAGCAAACCTTTTATACAATGGATACCATTTCAGTATGTCATTATATATAATGGGACTTGAGAACCCACAGATTTTGGTATCCATGAGGAATCCTGGAAAAACATCCCAGTGGATACCAAGGCCCCACTATATTTGTTTCCCCTGCCTGCTGCTCCCTGAGGCCTCACCTCATAAGTGTTAGCCTACCCTGATGTTAAACTATACTGAAGGCAAAGGCTAGAAAATGAATGGGCCAAAACAGTTAATATATTGAGGAATAAGAGGATGAAACAGGGTCATGAATTAAGATGCAGGACAGGTGCCAGATGGTGGATTCAGATCCAAAATAACAAGTGAGACTAAGGGCCAAAATAGCCCAGTTTAGCTGCCTTCTGGGTGGCTTGGGAGTGTGGCGCTTACACACCACACGCTCCCAAGATGTCCAGAAGCTGCCCTGGGCAATTACATGGGGGTAGATTCAAGATACTCTGGAGAATGTGACATTTACACACCACATGCTGCCAGAGCACCCAGAAATCCACATAGGAGCAGATCTTTCTGCTGCTATTTGGGCCAGCGTCAGGGTGGATTGTGGACACAGCATGTGGATGCTGTGGCTCTGGGGCAACCAGTTCTGGGGTGGCCCCAATCTGACCTGTTTTGGGCCCTAAGGGTTTTATTTGACATATCAGCATGTCAGAAATCATCTCTCAGCATTATAACATTCTTAAAAACTAGATTAGGGCTCATCTTGGGTAAAATATTCGTGAGAGGACTAGTGTGCAGAACTTCAGGAGAACCTCAGAACTGCTCTCTCCCAAAAGACAAAAAATGCACATTCCTTGTTAAAGGCTTAAGTTCCTCAAGGATTTTGTCCAGTCCACATTTTTGAAGCAATCTGATTTTATTTTCCCAGACTAATACATAATTATCTTTTAGTTTCTGCACTTCTCCAGGTTTTTTTGGTGATAGTTGTCGGCTCAACAACTCATATTTTACGTTAAAAGATACAGAAACAGGATCAGTCTATAGATTTATAAATGGACATATGAAAAACTGACATTAAAAAAACCTGACACGGAAACAGAATGAACCATTCATCCCTGTTAATGGCACCTCACACTCTAACCTTAACAAGAAAGTAATGAAATCACACAATAAAAAAACAGAGAGTGAAAACAAACACCAGATATCTGTGCCATCAATGATGATGGAAGAAGATTTATTTGCCATTCCTCTTGGCATATTTGTCATTAAAAAGGGACAAAGAAACATGGCAAACATGAGTTTCCAAAACAAACATGAATGTTACCCAAAGTAACTTGTACCATTTTATTTGCCTAGATTAAGAATTTAAGTCTTATGGTGACTGAACTAGAATCGCTGGACAAACATAACATCCTTGCAGTCCGCCGAGAAATTGCATCTCTACAAAAGAAATTGCAGGAGTGTGAAGCAAGCAGAAACCAGAGCATTAACCACTACTTTCCACCTGGTAAGCACTTATTTTAAATGGAAATGTATGTGTAGCAGAGAACCATTTCCCTGTTTTTCTTAGTCTGCATAGTTCATCATTAGATCTGATAATTCTTTCTCACAACTGCTTTACTTTTTAAATATATATTTATACACACATGGAAATGATGACCTGCATTATTAATTTTCTCTGCCTTCAGCATAACATGCGGTGGCCATTTCCATACTTTGTCAAACTGAATGAGAAAATGAGCATATAAAGGAGAATACTACTCAGGAGACTCTAATTGACTATTTTTATTTTAAATGATTTATTTCACACATTTCAACCAAGCAGTGTTTCCCAAGGCATCTTAATATACTATGGAAAGCAGCAATATTAGAAAGAGAAAAGCCCACAACAAACTTGAACTATGAAAATAATATTACATACAGAAGAAAACAGCTACACATGTTAAATAGAAAATCATCACATACAAATGTCACCTAAAGGCTGAGTAAACAAAAGGAACTACAGTCAGTGCCAGGGCTGTGTTGAATTGATATAGGAACATTTGAAGGAGATACATAAAGGATTTGGGGTTGTGAAGGAGAAAGATAGATTAGCCACAATTCTGTTTTTTTCATAGAACCCCCCTGTTCTGAAGTACTTTCTGAATTGTGAGAAATTCAAAATGGCTGCAACCTTTAAAATAGTACCTAACTAAACTACAAATCCCAGGATCTCCTAGGATGGATGTAAACTGGGATGAAACTGCTATAACTGTTTAGTATGGATACACTCTAAGGGTAGATCTGCAAATCAGATGATAGGAAAAAAGCAGTAATTAGGGATATGTAAGGATATGCAGGGATATTATTGGTAACTAATAATTAGAAAAGGCAGTGCCCAATTTTAGTTGACTATGTGCGATGCTTCAAGAAGAATGGGCTAAGCCCCTAAAACAGAGGCCACATGTCTTGCCAGTTGTCAGCTTTCCAGAAACGGTTGCATTACAGATGTGGCTGATCTTTGCCCCTGATCATTGTAGACCATCATATTTGAGAGGCCACAGGTTTCCTTTCCCTTTTACAGCACCTGCAATCTTTAATCTCCACCCCAACTTCAAAGGTCTTTCAAACAAGTTACTTTGGGGATGGGGAATAGCACCCTTCTGTACCTGTGACACTGTTGGGGAGGGGTGCTTCAGCCTTTGTTAGTTGTCAGAACCTGCCAGTAGATCTTAATTAATATCCTGCCTTTCTCCTGGCATTAATCTCCTGAGATCACTAGAAATGTGTGTGGTGCATGTGCATGGAGTTGCTTCACTATGCATCACTTGATACCTGCCTACATTAAGCCAAACCCGATATTCTTATGCTTAACTCCTCAATTTAGAAAGATTCTTTTGGAGCTCTTTTCTCTGCCCTCTTTGTTTTTACCACACTGAATAATCAGGTCATCAGAAAACTTGGCCACTTCACTGCTCATTCTGAGCTCTAGATAATTCACGCACAAGTTCAAAAACCTAGTCCCAATATAAATCCTTGGGGGAACCCCACTCTTTAAATCTCTTTTTCTTACTCTCTGCTTCCCATTCTTTATCCAGTTATGAACCCAGGAGAGAATCTCTCCTCTTTATCCACAATGGCTAAATTAGCACTGTTAGTATTGTTGACCTGGTAGACACTGTTTACTTTGACAAAAGACATTTAACAAAGGGCCCTTTCACATTATATAGTTATATCAGTATGATTCCCTTCAACCACCATGGCAACACCCTATGGAATCCTGGATTTGTGGTTCAGGGAGGGAAATCCTGGATTTGTGGTTCAGGGAGGCAAAGGAGCCTTGGCACAAAGAGCCCTGGTGGCGCAGTGGTTAAATGCCTGTACTGCAGCCACTCACTCACAAACCATAAGGTTGTGAGTTCAATACCAGCAAAAGGGCTCAAGGCTTGCATCCTTCCAAGGTCGCTAAAATGAGTACCCAGATTGTTGGGGGCAATTAGTTAACACGTTGTAAAATGCTTAGGAAGTGCTGAAGTGCACTGATAAGCGGTATAGAAACGTACTTGTTACTGCTATATTGATCATTCTAAGCCAGAGAGCTCTAGTGTCTCACCAAACTACAAATCGCATATTTACCTAGAGTGCAGCCATGGGAGTTAAAGTGTAGTATGAATGAGCTCGTTATCAAAAGGCTTTTGAGAGTCTAAATAAACAGTATCTACCAGATCAGCAGTATCCATATGCGACTTGAGTCTTTCAAAGAAGTTTCAACGGTTAGTGAGATACCTTACCTTTGGAAAAGCCATTCTGTCTAATGTTCATTTTATGCTGAGAAAATGGACCGCAGGGAATTTTGGCCAGGGGTGAGACACCCCGCATTGACTACACCCGTACCTCCCAAAATGAAACTGAGAATGTCAGGCAATGTACTTCCCAAGTTTTTTTAAAACAAACAAACAAACCCCAAAACATATTGAGGGTGGAGAACAGCATGATGGGTCAGCTTCTTGGTTTAAAGAAAAATAGTTGCTCCTGGAGACTCCCCCCCCCTTTTTTTTTTGCCAAAGGAACAGGATATCATAGAACAACTCAGGGACCACAAATTGATGTGGGAAGATGTGCATCAACCCTAGAAGACATTTCATTGACAGGAAAATCTGACTGGTGTCTGCCTTCTGTAGACTAACATGGATCATATTATATCCTTGTGTAGCTAGCATACTATATCCTTGTGTAGCTTCCTTTGTTTCCGTGGACTTGCTCAGGAGGGTGCCTTGGAGGACTGTGCAAAGTGAGTCTGATCTTTTAAAATGCTGCCCTTAATAAGACTCTGAATCTGCCATCTGAGGTGGCTGCTCTCCAGAAATTGCATCTTACCTGTTTACCAGAGATTTCTCTTCAGTTATCTTGGATTCCTTACTAGCAGAGTAAATGAAATGGTGGAAGATGAAGTTTCCTTGTTCAAATATCTTTTTGAACTGTCTTGCCTTGGCAGCAGCTGCTATATTTTCTGTCGGGAAGATGAGAAACCCTTTGTCTGTCAGGTCAATGGGGGAGAAAAAAAAGGCATTAAAAAAAAAAAATCTCACAAGACCAGAAACAACACCTCTAAACCTTTACAGGGTTTAAAAGGGTGTTTCTCTCTTTCTGGAATAACTAAGAAGTTTGAAAAAGTATTTGAAAGCCACCTTTTGATTTATTGTGGGTGACAGTGTGCCAAAGGAGACCTTCGATTCCTTCTGAAGTATCTCCTTCAGTTTCAAAAGTACTTCAGCTTTAACATTAAATGAGTTCTTCAGGAATGAAGTGGGGGAGAAGAGAGGAAGAGGGACTGGAAGAGCTGTCAGTTTTAGGTCTCTTTCATGAACTATGAGTTACATGCAAATGGGTGTGAGATGGCCCAGGTTGGTTACTGAAAATCCTCTTGAGCAGGGTGCAATTTCAGATGCAAGAGAAATGCTGGGACAGCGGTTGGCTTCCGTGGGGCAGGGAATCTACTTTGGGTTTTAGAACTTAAATTTGCTATCCAGATGGCTAAATCCTGTCCCCAAACAGATTCATCACCTTGGGTAGCTCATTTAAAAATTCAAGTTAAAATTTGCAGCAGATGTACCACTCCATTTATAATTCTTCTACCACTGGAAAGATGTGGAGATCAGGGTGCGGCACAGCACTCCCCTCACCAGCCATTTCCTCATTCAAAATCGCTCCCATCCCAGTTGATTGTTATTCCCAGTGGATTCTAGATGAGTATGAACAATATATGCATTGGGAAGAGAAAAAAGCATCTGGCAGGAGCTGATTTTGAACAGAAAAACAGCTGTGGGAGAATGGGAAGAACACCCCACTGCTACTCCTTTGCACAAGTGTAGAGACCTCCAAGGCCGCCACTCATGTAAAAAAAGCAACAGCAGCTGTTGAAGCATTACTACTAGCATTTACATGCAAAGTCTAATTTGCCTCTCATTTGGCTGTAATAGGAAGTCAGCTCAAAAACAAGAGGACCTTGTAATTCATGTTGAGACCAGGAAAGGTTTTCAGCCTTAATAAGAAAGGGTGTCTCAACGCATCAAGATAGCTCATGGGAAAAATGGTCACCTACTACAAGATGGTGATGGTGATGATGATTATTGCATTTCGGTGGGTGGTGTGTGTGTGTGAAAAAATTAATGTGGGCACCCAACATTTTTGCATAAATGTTTTTGCTCAAAAATGTTTGTGCATATAAACATTTCACCAAAAAAGCCCCAAAATGTGAAAATTACCAAAAAATATGCAGAACTCTTATTCTCTTGCACAGCAGAGGGAAACTTTGGAATATTTCTGTCCTTACATGTGAGAACAAAATAAACAACAAGTTACATGCCTAGGCCCTTGCTACTTCTTATCAAAGGAAGTAGACAGCGCAGTTCCATTGAAGTGTGACATCTTTTTGCTTTTGAGAGCCCCATTTCCAGATGTAATCTGACTGTGGGGAGTCTGGATAGTGGTGAACAGGGGCAACAGCGTCCCTGGCTGGTTATCGGTCTCTCTTTTCACCATTCTTTTTTGTCTCTGTATCTCTGTCTGTCTCTTTTTCTGACACCTGCAAGGACCAGACAGATTTCTTTACCAGACATCTAAACTAATAATCTATAGAGAGGTTTTGAAATGGCATGGGGAAAGTAGTTGTTGAACTGGGTCCTTTATTGGGCACCCAGGGTTCTTTCTATTTAGTCCTCAACTAGAATTTGGCAGTAATGCATTGCAAATAACAATGTTACCTTTAATGTGTTATTTTGGGGGTCCAGAATGCATAACAATATTTGGGTTACAGAATAACATGACTGGCAACAATAACTTTTTTTAAGGGGAACTAGCAGTGTTTACACATGAGGAGAGTCAAACATTATGTGAAAAGGATTTTGCTTTTTTCAAATTCTGGCCTTTTTTTTTTTTTTTTTGGAAAAAGATTTTTTAAAAATGAAATACAATCAGTAAGTCTTTGTGTTGGTTTTAAGGGACCCTGAAAAGATGTTTCATGCAACCCTTACAAATACAGTTCTGTATCCACTAATTTTTTTATCCACGGATTCAAGCATCCATGACTTGAAAATATTAACAAATAAATAAATTCTAAAAATCAAACCTTGATTTTGCCATTTTATAGAAGGGACACCATTTTAGGATGCTGTTCTGTTTAATGGGACTTGAACATTCAAGGATTTTGCTATCCATGGTGTGTGTGTGTGCGCGCATCTTGGAACAAAACTCCAGCAGATATCAAGGAACCACTGTAGTATCAAAATCCAAGAGCACACAACAACAAAGAAACGGAGGCACATTAAAAAAAACTGAACATTCTTAATGTGATTGAATTATTTTTTAGAGGGCATTGTAGTGAGTTGCACAATGAGTTTTTTTTTTAAAAGAGTAACATCTATCCCAATATAGCCCCTAATATCAAGAATCACCCCATCCACTGGTTGTGTATCTCAGCTTCTTTCTGACATTTGATGAAACAGACAGATAGAAGATATTTCCTTGTGGCAAATCACTTGGAGAGGTTATTTTAACTGTCTGCCAGTTTTTTTTTTGGTAAGGTTAAGGGTTTTTTTCAGTGTGTGTGTGTGTGTGTGTGAGTGTGAGTGTGACAGATTTCAGTGTTTCAAAGACCCAGCCCCCACTTCTACTGTGATGCCATGCCATGGCTATGGTGCCTGCTACCTTCACTAGAAGTACTTTCAGTCTTTATGTGTTTGAATGGCATGGAAATAGGTTATTGAAGCATCTAACACAGATGGAAAGGGATGCATCAGATCATCTTCTCTTTTCATGTGAGCAAACTCTACCTGTGCACATCAGACTGTGTGGAGAGTGGTTTCCTATGCTGTTTGAATGCAGACATGTGGAGAAGCACTTCCACTATGGCAGATTTGGGCACCTTTGACACTCCAGATGATTTTGGACTGCATGTGTGTTAGCTCTAGCCAGAGTAATCCCAAAAGTGTGGGATTATAGGAGTTGAATTCCAATGGCATGCAGAGGCTCAGAAGTTTCTTCATAGATTATAGTTGCTTCATAGATTACAGTGAGCCTTTGCTTTATGCAGGGAATCTGCTCCGGACTCCCCCGCATAAAGCAAATTCCGCCTATGCTCGAGCCCCATTTAAATGAATGGGGCTCATGCACGTGGCAGTGCAGTGGTGCGGCAGCGCACATGCGCCATGGGCACGTGCCTCATTATTCCCTATGGAATGCACTGCCCCTTTTCCCAGCACAGCATTCAGCATATGCTGAAAGCCACATAAGGTGCGCCTGCGTATGACGCAGGCGCCCTGTATAATATTTGAACTAATCCTCAGGATAACTTGATCCTTTCTACATTATTTCAGCATGGGGAGGTGCACATGTGAACCATCTTACTACCTACTCCCATTGTTTTGCAGCATTTCCCAGCACCACCTTAGAGCTAGAGAGGAGATCTTTCAAAGAAACTAGCCATTCTAACATTACACAAACCAGCCATTCTAACATAATAGTATACAGTATTTGATTCTTTCATTATTGAAAACTTGTTTGAAAAATCAGCACTGAAATAATATTTCTCTTCGGTGGAAATACAAGAAGACAGAGGGAGGGCTTGTACCTGCATTCCTAAGGGACTGACTTTGGAGGGCATACAGCTCCCTTATTATACCCATTAAAGTAGGTAAGGAGATAGTTCAGTGCGTTCTCCCAGCAGCCTTGTATGCACCTGTATTCCTGCCAGCCCATTTGGCTTCCATTTGCTTTGGGTTCATGTTATATTTATAATGTTTGTATTAAGCTGGGAATGTTTTTTTGTCCTCTTTCCAGTGCTTTTCTTTTTCTCCTCTCTCTTTCCTTGATATTTTGTGGTGGGTGTGAAGAGCGCCTAGGAAATCCCAGAGCTGTCTCGGTTTATGAATCTAATGAGAATATATAAAGTTAACGGCTATGGCAGAGCTTTAGAAAGTCACCTCATGAGATGCACTCTTGTAAAGCTTCTCTTGTGGCTCTGCTCTATAGAATGAATTAGCCTAGCTTGCAGCAATGTATGTCCTCCATTTTGCCTGTACATTTCTAGCTTAGTGCTCATTCTGAGATAGAAAAAGCATTTTACAATCTTATTTTCTCAAGCTGAATCCTCCACTGGTAATGGCAGGGGTGGTTGGGAAATTCTCATGAGGCTTGGGTGCAGGGCATTACCTTTGTGGTGTGGAGTGGTGCCATTTTGGGACAGACTGACTGCCTGGAGCTTGTGGCAGTGTGGGAGAAATGGTGGCAAAAAGGAACCTTCAAATTTGGACCCTGCTTAAGCTTTGTGAGCTTTGGTGGGATTTTGCTGCTAGGTTGGAGCTATTCTGCTGCTTCTGCTTTCTTTCATCAGATGTCTGTGGGGAAGGAGAGAGAGGAGTATCTGGAGTTGTTTCTTGGAAAGAGTCCTTTGTCTCGGAATGGCTTCTGTAGTTAAAATCTCTCCCTTTCTCCATCCGCACCAGTCTCCAGTCCAGAGCATTTAGCTTATGTAAATTTCCTACACACATACCAGCTGTACCCTTTTCCATCCTGACAAAGGATGGAGAGTTTTTGCTTGCTAGAGTGAAGATTCTCCCTTTACACCTAGTCACCCTGGGAGCAGCAACCAAGAGGTCTCTCATCTATATTGGCCCTTGCCACAAAGCCAACATGGGTGAGAGGCTTCTTGATTAAGGCTCAGCCAGCTGCTCAGTTGCTGCTCCCAGGGTGATCAGGTGCAAAGGAAATGGCGACTGAGATTGGTTGTTTTAAATTTTCAGTAGAATAGTAGATGTAATATCAAGAAATACACACTGAGGGGGCACTTGGGTTGTTGCCCAAGAGTAAAGGGGGAAGTAGCCCCAACACGTTTGGGGACCACTGCTGGATTTGTATAGCAGTTTCCGCTTTGTGTATGAATGAGTGTGTATGGCGGGGTGGTGATGGTGCAGGATTGCACACTACATGGGCATTCTTCCCATGGAAAGCAGCCTATCTGTCCTAAGTCTTTGCACTCTTGTTGAAAGAGGGAGAGATGTGACAGAATGGTTGGACTACTGAGCACTTCACCAGCCTCTCCTCATATGAAGTTTATAGCATTTGAACATGAATGTGAGTGATTTGTACATACATTAATATGTATTTTGAGACTTCTTGGTTTTCAAGAGATGTGTTCAAACAGTTTTCACTACACCATTTATTCTCTCAGAGAGCTATATTTCCAAGGGTTCTTTGGGAAGTGAAAATAATTCTTAAATCAATTTCAGCAGACATTGTGGCTATATCTTTATTTTCTGTCAGTATCACTGAAATGTCTTCTTCCAGTCCTGCCACCTTTAAAGGTATCGTTGATGGGGAAAGGAGACACAGCCTTCTCAGTGGCTAAGGAACTCCCCCCTAGGATGGCTGGAATAGCTCCCTCCTTGCTCTCCTTCTGTTGGCAGAAGAAGATTTTTTTTTTGTTCTGGCAGGCTTATGAAATGAAGATTTTCTGTTAGGTTTATGGAATGAAGGATTAAAGGTTTTGAAACGGCACACCATTTAAAGGGCTTTGATCATTTCAAATCATCAAGTCTTTAACTGTTTTCTCATTATTTTTAGGTATACTGTATGTCTTAAAATATTTTAAACGGACAAAATCTTGCATTGGGAGATTTATGTCTATCATGTAGCAAGGGCTCCATAGCTATGCCTCCTGATATTGGTGTTGTTATGTGCCTTCAAATTGTTTCTGACTAATGGCAGCCCTAAGGCAAACCTATCATAGAAGTTTCTGGAGAGTGTTTGATTCGCCCAAAGTCACCCAGTGGGTTTCCATGGCCAGTTGAGGAATCGGACCTTGGTCTCCAGAGTTGTAGTCCAATGCTCAAACCACTATACCAAGCTGGCATTACTACTCAAAAATCCCAGTTTGTAAGTAGCACAGCCCCTACGCCACATGGCAATTTTCATGTTATCGTAGAGCAGGGGAATGAGTGAGGACATAGCCAGGTATTTTCCTGTAGCTGGATGTGCTGCAACAGGCATCTGTAGAGACCTCTGGGGCTCATTTGTGTGCCCCTACAGATGACACCCTTGAAGCCTGTCCAGCTACAGAAAAATGGTTGGACACATCACCTTGTTCTCTGACAACATGGAAATGGCTATGGAGGGGGGAACACTATTTACAAGGTGATTGGGAGAATTAAGATTGTCGTCTGGTTGTGTTGTTGGAATATACTATATGTAATCATTTTAATTTGAAGGTCAGTTTGAGTCCCGCTTTTGGGGAAAGGACAAGGTATAAATAAAGATCACCATTGTTACCATATAGGCATAGTTGGCATGTGGTTGAATACAGTGTGGATCTCCGAAAAAGGTGATAGCCACACTGGTATTTTGTCAGTCTTCATTACTTAGGAAAGTAATGGTATGCCCTGGTTCCCTTTGGTTTATAGACAAGATGTAGGAAATGGGAGTATGCTTCAGCATATTTTGAGGTACACCTTGGCTTTGTGTAGTGTAGAGGCAGGTGCCTGAAAAGTTACTTTTAAAAAGCCATTAGTTACATATAAATGTAAAGGTAAAGGCAGTCCCTTGACATGAATCATGACCGACTATAGGGGATGGTGCTCATCTCTGTTTTTAAGCCGAAGAGCCAGTCTGAAGACTGCTTTGGTGGTCATGTGGCTAGCAAAACTGCACCGAATCCTGCTACTTTCCCTTTAAGAAGTAATACCTATTTATTTACTTGCGTTTGCATGCTTTTGAGCTGCTAGGTTGGCAGAAACTGGGACTAGTGACAGGAGCTCACCCCATCATGCAGCAGCCAGGCCTTGAACTGCCAACCTGCCAATCTTGCAATCAACAGAGCCAGCATCTTAACCACTTGAGCCACTGCTGTAAGGCAAAACATTGCTTGAACAGTTACTTTTAAAAACAAATAGTTACACTTACAGGGAAAAAATAGTTTACAATTCATTTTTTGAAGAAGCAACTATTTACTTTCTTGTATTTGAAAGTAACTGAAATAGATACCCCCCCATACTTTCAAAAACATCCCAGTGCAAAACACCACTGGTGCATGGTACAAAACACACTTAAATTTTGAGCCTATACATGTATCAATAAAAGTAATGAATAACCTGTTACAGTTAAATTGCACAAGGGGTAAAGTTTTCTCTTGTTATTTTACAATCACAATGTAACTTTTATGCCTTCATTTTTGCAACAATTGCCTATTTAGAAGTAACTACTTATTTACTTGATGGGATACAGTGGCTTAGTGGTTAAGATGCCCATTTGGACGATCAGAAGGTTGACAATTTGAGGCCCGGGTGATGCATGATGGAGTGAGCTCTTGTCACTATCCCATCTCCTGTCAACCTAGCAGTTTGAAAGCATACAAATGCAAGTACATAAATAGGTACCATTTTGATGGGAAGGTAACAGCATTTGGTGCTGTCATGCTGGCCATGTAACCACTGGAACAATCCTCAGACAACGCTGGCTTTTTGGCTTAGTAATGGAGATGAGCACTGCCCCCTACAGTCAGTTACAACTAGACATGCATGTCAAGAGACTACCCTTACCTTTACCTTTTACTTATTTTAATTACTTGCAAGCATTCAATCCAGTGTCTTCTAATTCCCCTCGCGCATGACACAATCCTTAACATATCTGTATTGATAGTCTGCACAATGCATAATGAAACTTTGAGCCAAGCAGGATATGTGCCAAGGTTACAATAAACAGAGAATTAAACAGTGAAAAGAAGGTGCAGTGTAAATAATTGATGCACATTTATTTCATAGGCCTTCTGATATTTACAGAATCAGATGATGCTTTGTTTTCTTTCACTCCCCTTCACCCCACCATGGGGTAGTCAGCACATTTGCATAAAACAATCTCAACAGCAACGCAGCCTTAAAAATTTGTACCAGATACAGGTAACCCTCCCTGAGTATTGTATTGTTATGTTGTTAAAATGTATGTTCATAAGGATTTGATTTTTTTTTAAAAAAGAAAAAACTCTATATGGGATATTCAACCTCAAACAATTTTTGATATTATTAAACCAAACCCTACTTCTAACTTTAATAATTCATGCATTAATTCATAAATAAAAAAGCAAGTGTTCAGGAGAGAGCTCTCTTTAAGAAAAAAAGATCTCTTTCGTATTTCTTTTGTACAATAAAAACCCTCTTGGCTGAATACACAATTGTTTTTTTTTAATGAAACGGTGCATGAATTATTAAAAATCAGAGCTCATTGGTATTTGGTCTAATGACATGAAAAATTATTTCAGGCTAAATCTTTGTGACTTGCTGTGACAGTTTTATATCTTCATATATTGGTATAGTTTTGTTTTTAAAAAACAAAATATTGAAGATTTATGCAAGCCATTAATAAGCATTTAATTTGAAGATAACAGTGCTAATTTTGGTGTACTAATTCCATCAGTGTGTTGACAGTTAAGGACGAACTATAAATTACAACAGCAACATAACCTTACATCTCTCCTCCATAAAGAATTCCTATTGATTGAGAGAGCTGGTAAGCTGCAAGGCATTTAGCAGTAAACCTGGCTCATAAAACCATTACTATCAGTGTTGGCTTTCTTTTCATTGTGCCAATAGTGGCATATATAACTCTAAGTAGAAAAGTACATGTATGCCAAGGGCTGAGATAATTCTGATTATGTAGTGATTCACAGTGTGAACTGTGAGTTGGAACATCTCCAGATCAAATTAATAGTCAAACAGTTCAAAGTAATAGTCCCACTATATTCAGGCCTCATTTAGAGCCTTGGTTTCAGTTCTCCATTTTAAGAAGGATATAGACATGCTGGAGCAGGGACAGGGAAGGGCAACAAGGATGATACGGATGGTGTATGGATTAAAAAATATATAAGGAAAGAGTGAAGGAGTTGGGTATGTTCAGTTTTGTCAAGAGAAGACTGAGGTATGAAATGATCACCCTCTTTAAATATCTCAAGGGCTTTAATACAAAAAAGGGGGCAGGCCTGTTCTCTGCTACCTGTAGAGAAGTTACAGGAGAGTAGATTTTGATTGAACATTAGAAGGAATTTTTTGACAGTAAGAGCAGTTTGGCAATGGGACCAGTTGCCTAGAGAAGTGGTGGGATCTCCTTCTGTTGATGTCTTCAAAAAGAGGTAGGCAAAATGAGGATGCTGGGATTGCTTTAGCTGTAGATTCTGCATTGAGCAGGGTGTTCAAATTGATGGTCCTTGAAGCCTCTTCCAATTCTATGATTCTATGATTCTTCCTCAACCATGGATTCACTGGGTGACCTTAGGAAAATCACTATTTTCAGGCCCTCCCATCAATAACTGGAGAACAGTGTTACTAGGCTATTATAATGATGACTAAGTGAATGAATATCAAACATTTTATACATTTTTACAGTCTTTTTATTCCAGTGATTCCCAAACTCTGGCCTTCCAGGTGTTTTACACTTTGGCTCCCAGAATCCCAGATCATTGACCAAAATGACTGAGGTTTGAGGGAGCTGAAGTCTAAAAACCCCAAAGGAGCAGAGTTTGGGAATCTCTGTTCTAGACCATTAGATCATAATAATAATAATAATAATAATAAAAAGTTTATTTCTATCCCGCTTTCCCAACTTTTGATCAAAGCGGCGTACAGATTTAGATAAAAAAATCATGTGGTTGCATTGTACAAGTAGAGGATCATATATTAAATATTATACTGCAAGTAGAGGATCATATATTAAATATTCCTTTAAAAACAAGAATGGCTTAAATACCCTAAAACCACCAGATCCCATCTGATCTTGGAAGGAAGCAGGGCTAGTTCTTGGTAGTACTTAAATGGGACCGCACTATCTAATACCAAGTGCTGTAGGCCTTGAAAAATTTACATAGGCATGATACAGAGCGCCAAAAAGAGGCACCGGGGAGGCGCCTCTCCTTGCTCCGCAGCAGTGCTGCGCAAACAAATTGTGCGGCGTTGCTGTGTAGCAAGAAAGGAGCACCTGGAAGCGGCAACAAACAATACACCAAACCAACAATAAATAAAGGCAATGAACCAGGTAAGGCCCTGAAAGTTATAGATGTTCAGACATCTTTCCATAAAAATTTAGCTAAAATTGGGAGATGTCTAAAGACTAAATCTTGCTGGATGTATTCAATAAATGAGTGCCAAATCTTATGAAAGGTCAATCCAGAGTGTAAGCCTCTCACTATGTTGTTATTATCTGCTATTTTCTCCATTAACCACAAGTCCCAGAGTCTAGTCCACCATCTTGCAATATTAAACTTACCAGTTTTCCAGTTCCTGGCTATTTCAAGCCTGGCAACAGCCAGAAGCAAACTAATAAGTTATTTATGCTGCAGGGCTTTATTTTCATTCATAAAAATAGAGAACAGGAGCAAGAGTGGGGATAATTGTATACTTTGTTTAGTGATCTTGGAGATCAGTTGTAAAATTTCTGTCCAGTACTCATGCATTAGGGGACAATCCAGCCACATATGTACAACCCCTCCAGCATTTTGGATTAGCATTGGTAGACATACGAGCCAATTCGACTGGGGTGAGGTACCATTGATGGACCAACTTGATAGTATTCTCTTTAATGGCAATGGACCTAGTTTTAAATGGTAAATGAGTTCATATATTTTCCCAGGTCTTACTATCAATTGAAAGGGAAAGTTCTGCTTCCCATCCTGCCTTATGAAGCATTGGGATCCCAAATGTTTCCTCTAGAAGACAATTATATATGCATGCTATTTGACCTTTAGAATATATAGCCAGTGAGACGCACAAGTTTTCAAAAAAAAAAAAAAAAGTAGGTGAGGATATTCCTGTATCTGAAGCAGTTTCTTTAAGAATAATTGTATCTGCAGATAGAGAACATTCACACATTCTCTATGCAGGGTCTTATCTACAGTGGCGTGTAATAGATAGTCCCCCAGGACATTGTATGGTCCCCTAAAGGAATGGCCCCATAAGTCACATCACTATAATCATTAGTGGTGGGCTGCTGTAGATTCCCATAAGTGACATAAAAGCACCGCTGTGAATATGGTGCCTGATAGGGTTCCTACAGATGATAATAATAATGGGGGAGCGTTTATATGGGTAAAACCATGTCCCTGCTGAATGGGAAGCCCCTTACTGAACTCTTGGTGCCCACCACAATCTTTCCACTGAAATTATTCTAATCCCCACAAGGCCATTCCTGGACTCTGGATTCATAATTAGTGTATCTATCTAAGGAAGAGAAGTGCTGTCACTAGCCTCCTGAGTCACCTCTTCACCAGCTTCTACTACTGCAGCCAGATCTTCTGTCTCAATGTGTTTTTTTCAAAGCCTCTAAACTCACAAATCTCACAAATCAAACTTTTGCAAGATATCCCTCAAATATGGAAAATCTTGCAACAGTTGACCATTTTTGAAGGGGTATCCTGATGTGCCAACTCATCCTTTCTTTCTTTTTGAGCATGTTAAAATTGGCATGTATTCTTTACATTCCTAGGATCAGAATGTGATGCACAATAGGACAAGCTGGAATCTCACCTTGAGCACAACTTGTCATTCTACCCAAACTGACTGTAATTCAGGTCTCCACATGTTGTGACTCACTGGTGAATACAACCAATTACTCATGCAGAATAGGAGTTTGATGAACTTGGGATGAAAATAGCCCTACTTTCAAAGTGTAATGGAAATGTTTCAACACTCATTTTCTTTACCCCAAACAAATGTCTGAAAAGGCTGGGCTATAACTGTAATTGAATGGGGTGATAGAATGGATTGTACCACTTCAGACTGGGCTACAGGAGAATCTTATTTCTGAATGTTCTCTCGAATGAAAAACCTCCTGAGGACAGAGTGAATTGATTTGGCTTGAGGCTGTCTCCCTGCATGTATTCATTCTATGATCTTTTAAAAATACCTCCCATGCCTCTAATTAGTCAAAGAAAAAGCAGAGCCACTGCTGCAAGCTAGGTATTAAATGTGGAGTTTGTGATTCAAAATGCAATAAACATGGATTCAGCTTCAAACCATTTCTACCATGCTTTAGGACAAGGGTCTAGCTCAAGATGGGAACACTGTGGCCTCTATGGCCACAAAATGCTTTTCTGGTTTTTTTAAAAATTGTGGCTCTTAAAATGCTCCCAAATTTTCCCTAGAGGCTGCATGAAACAATTTTGTCATATTTCCCCCAGGCTATTATAGTACCAGAAGGGACCCTTTTTTGCAGTAGGAAGTGACTTAGAAGTTGAATTCTAGGTCACTTCTTCTTGGAAAAAAAAAAAAGAACCTCCTGAGACTAAAACGTAGAAGACTTGCATACCTGGCATAAACATGGCTCCAATGTTGCTGAAGCATCCTGAAAAGATGGAGGAAGCGTCCGTGTCTGAACGCCAAGCACGCTTCCTCAATCGTCATGGAAACTTTGCGTTCATAGGAAATCTGCTTCCCTTGTGATGATTCAGAGATGCTAGAGGGAGCCACGTTTCCATGATGATTGAGGAAGTGCGCCTGGCGTTCAGACATGCATGCTTCCTCCATCTTTTCAGGACGTTTCAGCGATGTTGGAGCCAGGTATGAAAATCTTCATATTTTTTAATCTGTTCTGACTTGGTGGGCACAGGCCCAATTAATCCTCTGTTGTACCACTTTTTGAGTTGCTTTTAAACTGTTCCAACTTCTCCCTCCTCCTCTTCCTTTCTCCTTTGATCATCAGTTCCTTCAAACTGAGGTTACATTGCAAAAGTAGTTTGCAGTCATTTAACTCAGTGTGGTGAGAGAAGAGGAGAGGAGGGACAAATTTTGCCTTTCCCAGTAGTTTCAGGCAAAAACAAACTGCTGCAGCCGCTCCTAGTTTCTTTGTTCTCCCTCATTAGTAATCTGGCCATCTTGACTACACTCTAAGGTCACTTGGTCAAAATGGGTCCCAGTTTTCAGCTGTGGAATGTTGGAGGATATGCTAAAATGGCCCAGGCTGTGTGGAAAATGTGGCAATATTGTCCCCCCCTACAAACCTGGTGGTGGTGGGATAAATATATACTTTTTAAAAATGTGGCTATGCCAGAGTGATGGTTAGGCTTTTGAAGTTCATTTGGGAGGTCCCTAGCCCCTGACGGTTGGCAACCCAGGAGCTAGATCAGGGTATCTCAGCTAGGGTTCCCTGGAACCCTAGGCTTCAATGAAATGTCAGTAAGATTTCTGTGAGAGGTTCTGGCTGGAATAAATAACAACATTTTTGAGCTGTGGGTACAATCATTTTAATGCAGGGGTTCTCTGAGACTTGAAAATTATTTCCAGGGTTACTACATGGTGAAAAGGTTGGGAAAGGTTAGATTATAGCTCAAGCTTCCTGTTCTGGATGGCTTTGTTGTTATGTGCCTTCATTTCTGACCTATGGCGACTCTAAGGTGGACCTGTCATAGGGTTTTCTGAAGCTGAGAGGGTGTGACCTGCCCAAGGTCACCCAATGGGTCTCCAGGGTCAAGTGGGGAATTGGAGGTTCTAGCAGGGGAGCACAGCTATCGTATACCCTTGACCGAAGGACGGTACACTCCTTCTATCTGGGATGGTCATCCTCTTCCACCAAGTGCGCAGCTTCGGGAGGCATGCACATGGAGCGGTGAGGGAGGAAGGGAACACCTGCCTAGCCAGCCAGATCAGCTGAATCAACCCTGGCGATCAATGGGGTGACAGATGTTGCAGTCAGATCGCCCTCACATCCCAAGTGGGGAATTGAACCACAATCACTAGAGTCCTAGTTCTACATTCAAACCACTATATGACACTGGCTGTCTGGATGGCAGGACCTTTCATAAATGTATTTGAAATTGCATTTAGCACAAATATGCCAAGTGTCTGTTAAAAATTGCAAAATGACCTGACACATACTGGAAATGAAAAAAGCCCTGGAGCCTGTATTCTGTAATTTACTGATAACTTTCCCATGCCAACTCTTTTGGTATTTTACCGCTTGGTTATTGTACCTAACATCACTGACCAATCCAGACTGGCCAGACAGCTGCAATGGAGTGTTCATTTGTGTACAACAAAATGTACACATGAATTTCATTTCTGTTCTTCTCAGCAGTTGATTCTGATCAATGTAAAGTCTGTTACCTAATTGTGGTAGAATGTCAGACTTAAAATCCTCAGAGATAAAACCTGACAGTTTTATTTATGACCTTTGCCGAAATAATAAAATGCCAATAATGTACCTGTCCTTTTGATACATACATCAAAGCTGCATATGTTTTTGTAGTGCCAGGGGAATGTCTGTTTGGGAGCGTCTCTTCCTGATTGGCATTTTAAGATGGAGAAATTTAGCAGTATTGTGCCCAGCATCGTTTCAGCCATCTGGTTTGGCTGCTTACATTTGCCCTCCTTGGCTGCACAGATGGATGAAAGTTCAGTCTAGACTCCACTCTAGATACCCATGGCTTGCAATAATTTAACCTGTAAATTAAACTTTCTGGTCATGGTTGTACAGCTGACATAGAAGCACACATTTCCATTAATACTGATGGCCACAGGTCAGGGGATGACTGTCAAACAATAGTCTGGGACCTCTGAAGACTGTCCATTACTAACTGTAGGGGAAAAATAATTATACAGTACAGTCAGCCCTCCACATTTGTGGTTTTAATTTTTGCGGATTGGATTATTCATGGATTTGATTAATACAGTCTCTCTAGGAAACTCTAGGTCCTCTAGCATGACTCTGCCAGAGGCTGACCATAGAGTTGCAATCTATGACCTACAGAGTCCTAGAGAAAACACTTTTCTAGGCATTTGTAGGTTCCCCAGCACAATTCTATAGTCAACTTCCAGTGGATACTGACTACAGAGTTGCAGTAGAGGACCTAGAGATTCCTAGATAGATGTTATCTCAGGTAAAAATGCATTTTCCCACTTTCATGGAGGTCCTGCACCTCTAATCCCAGCGAATGTGGAGGGATTACTATATATGGAAATAGTGTCAGCTGACAACCAAGGTTTTGTCAATAAAGTGTTTTTGTTGACCGCTACTCTATACACCAGAGTCCCTCTCCCCAAAGGAGAAGACCAGGACAGATGTGGCCAAGCAATATCAGAGTATGGTGAAATTTCAGATGGCTGAAATTACTGATGAATAGGAACACACAACCTAGGAAAAGATGAAGTTACAGTGGTGCCTCGGGTTACGAAATTAATTCGTTCCGCGGCTAATTTCGTAACCCGAAAAACCTTCGTAACCCGAATTGCCATAGGCGCTAATGGGGAAAAAAGCCGCGGCTCTGCCGCGGCTCCATTTAAACAGCGCCGGAGTTTTTTCGTAACCCGAAAAAACTTTCGTAACCCGAAACAATAAATCCCTATGGGATTTTTTCGTATCCCGAAAAATTCGTAACCTGGGTATTTCGTATCCCGAGGTACCACTGTATTTGTTTTTGGCTGAGCCTTCTGGGAAAGACAAGATTTTATCCCTTCTTCTCTCCTCTCCTCTGCTGAATTGAGTGAATACAAACTACTTTTGCACTTTGAACTCAATGAAGTAAATTGAGAGCTGAGGACAAATGGGTAAAGTTGGAGGAGGAGAGAGAAACTGGGACATTTTAAAAGTGGTTACAAAAGTGGGCTGGTAGAAGAATAATTGGAACTGTACCTTAAAATCAGGATAGTTGGAGGGCATAGACAAATGGAATACTTTTGATGGCAAAAAACGCTGGCATTAAAGCAGGAGGAAATTACAATAGGAGCAATGTCATGTGAAAAAGCTCCCTTGCTTACTGATGCTAGCCCACTTCCATTGCCCTATGAAAGCCTTATGTGAAAATGACCTTAGAGCCTTGATGGACTAGCATCAAAGGACGGCATCGGGGTGGAGTCAGTGCCTGGTGTCTGCATGACACACATCCTGACTCTGCCCCTATGTCAGGGTAATCCTGTGCCCCACCACATGGCGGGTGGCATCACAGTGTTCCTCTAGCACTGCATTCAGATGACGCAGCACCAAAGGAGCACCGAAAAGCTGCGGGCTGGTGGCCAAGGCATCCTTTCTGCGGTGCAAAAAGGCCAGGTCAGGGCCATGGCATGTAGTTGCTATGGCTCCAATCTGGCGCTGAAAGGGGCGGCTGCAGGTGGTCTGTTCAGCCCCTATGTTGCTGATGAAGAAGCTAGAATTACCAACACT
This sequence comes from Sceloporus undulatus, assembly GCF_019175285.1. NCBI lineage: Eukaryota > Metazoa > Chordata > Lepidosauria > Squamata > Phrynosomatidae > Sceloporus > Sceloporus undulatus. The sequence continues at coordinate 139,415,226 of NC_056524.1, read as the reverse complement.
CTGATCTGGAAGAAGCTGTAGACATACAAATATTTGACAGAAAAGCAATGCATACACGTTCATAATAAATAAACAAACCATAAAAAACAAATCCTGCCCTATTTTTTTTTTAAAAACCCCAAAAACATGTGTTTGCTGTTTGGTCCATGCTAGAAAAGCTAGCTTCTACCAGCAGCAATTTGGGGAGGCTGCTTCAGGGGCAGGGATGAGGTGGAGAGCTCAGCCTTTACACCAGCCATGCTGAAAGGCCACTTTCTCTCTTTCTTTTTTCCTTCTTATTCCTGTTTCCTTTTGTGCTGTTTTGCAGACAAATATTCTCTTGTTTTTATTGATTCTGTGTAATCAGCTCTGGGAACCTTTTGGGCTGAAGGACAGGATAAAAATGCTTTATATAAAATAAAATAAAATTCTCATAGTGAAAAAGTTACAGGAAGGATCTTAGACAGCAGCCGTATTTTCCCTTTATTAGCCAATCTCTTGGACAATACAAAGGGGGCAAGTAGAAGTAGAAATTCCTACAAAACACATTTCTTTATTGGACAAGATAGTCTACTCCATTTTGCTTGGAATGTTACATTTTATCTGTGAAAAAGAGCACCTTTTTACAGTAGCTTTATGGATGCATTGGCAGCCAGGTATTGGGTTTAATCAGAGTGCCAAGGGAAATGAGAATTTGCCAAAAGCTGGAAGCAGCTTGGAGGATGGGTGGTAAGTAGATGACAGGTTAAGACAGAAAGGTTTAGTGAGTGGTGAACATATGAGATACTTTATTTAGAGGCATGAGTTTATAAGTTTTGAATGCCTCCTCCAAACATGTAAAGCATTCTTCTTCCTCTTTTTGATTAAAGGAACCTGCGGCCATGGTGGAATTATGAACATCAGTCAGCCCTACATGATTCAGTTGAACTGGAGGGGATTCTCCTTCAAACAAGGTGCCTGGGGAAGATATTCCTCTCCACTTGCCCCTGAAAAGGAACTTTACTGGGTTGCACCACTGACAAGTGGAAGATACTTGGAATACTACAGACTTCATGAATCCTATGATGACTTATTGCTCTTCAAATACAAAGTGGAAACTAAATGGCAGTATGGTGATGGCAGTGGTGTCACTGTTTACAACAATTACATGTATTTTAATGTATATGGTACCAGAGATATAGCTAAGTTAGATCTAGCCAGAAACACTGTGGTGCTGAGGAAACCCCTTCCAAATGCTGCTTTTAACAACCGGTTCTCGTATGCAGGTGTGTCATGGCAAGATATGGATTTTGCTGTGGATGAGAGTGGGTTGTGGGTCATTTACTCAACAGAAGACAGTACAGGTAACATTGTGATCAGCAAACTTAATGAAACCTCTCTTGATGTGCTTGAAACATGGCAAACAAAGCAGTACAAGCCTTCAGTGTCTAATGCCTTCATTGTATGTGGTGTGCTCTATGCCACAAGGACTATTAATACTAGGAAAGAGGAGATCTTTTACACATATGACACAAACACTGGAAGAGAAGGGAGTCTAAGCATCATTATTGATAAAATGCTGGAAACCATTCAGAGTATTGGGTACAGCCCTATAGATCAGAAACTGTATGTGTACAATGATGGATACCTTGTTCGTCATGACCTCGTTTTCCAGCCTATTTTACCAGCATAGTTTTCTGTATATGTTTAAAACAAACCAATAAATCAAGGGAACAGAGAAAAGCAAGTCTCCCGTTTATTTGTATATCACTCTTTTTATGAAGAAAAAAAGGATGTTACATAATGGGGCGGGGGAATTTACTATTAATCATGGGATGCAGGTTTTTATATCCCTTCTAATCACATGCTAGAGATTTGAAATAATGGAGTTTATCACACAGGGACGGGACGTGGTTGGGAGCAAAGCAGGTCTCTCTCTCGTCCTTGTCCCGATTGTGCGAAAGGGTTTCAGAGACGTCATGCTTTGTCCTGTCATTTAAGTGGAATTATATTAACATGAACTCCTGTTAATACAAAATGACAGTACAATTCCACTTCAGTGATGTGACAATGACAGGATAAGCAGAACATCATGTAAAAATCTTTGTGCAATTGTGGTCAATTGTGGTTCAATGATGGGACAATGACTGGATAAGCATGATATTGTCTGAAAATCTTTTCGTGATTGCATGATAAAGACAGGAAAAGGACGGGACAAGGATGTCCTTTACCTTGTGTGATAATCTCCTATGAGCCGTACCAGAGGGTGAAGCAATCTTTCTCCCTTTATCACCAAGAAAACACTCCTTTGCAACCCTTGCTGGAGGTGAAGGCAAACCATGTGGATTTATATCTTATTAATTTGTTGTTATGTGCCTTTACGTTCACTCCAAATTATGGCAACCCTATCATCATAGGATTTTCTTGGCAAGATTTATTCAGAGAAGATTTCTATTATCACGACAGATGTACCTCATATGTGATTAAGGCCCTGTGCAGACCAGCCTTAAAGGCCGGGTTGGGGGCAAAGTCAAGGTGTAGCATCCATATGATGCCTGCCCTGGCTCCACCCCCAGGGTGGTGTGATGCCATGTGCCACACTGTATGGCACCTAGTATTATGGCACTCTTCTGGCACTGCATCCGCATGACACAGCACCAAATGAGCGCTGTGAAGCTGCAGTGCCATTGGTATTGCACCCTTTCCAGGCGCAAAAAGGAGCTGCTTTTTGCAGCTCCCTTTTGCACTCTGGAAAGGCCAGATCAGGGCCACAGTGTAAAAGGGGCGGCTGAAGGCCATCCTTTTGGGGCTGTCTGCACAGCCCCTAAATTAGATTAATAATCAGAGGTAATAATAAATTTAGTGGTTTTCTTACTCAGCCAAACAGATAATAAAATAATTGGTGTTTTGCTTCACAATATAGATTAAGTGTGAACTATAATAATAAATGATATGTGCATTGTGAAGAAAATAAAATTGCTTGTTGACGAACCAAGACCACACACAGACAAAGTCAGAAACAATCATTTAAAAACAAAATGGATCACTGAAAAAAAGCAAGTCAAACATCTAGCAAAAACTAGGAGCAACTGGGGAGTGGAAAAATAAATGTCATTACCTAGAAGGCATACAGACAACTGAGCAGATTATTAAGATTAACCAGAAAGGCAAACAGGATAAAGTCAGGCAATTCAACTAGTCAAAAGAACAGGAAATTAAGAGATGACAATCAGACAATTTCAGCACAGCTCTTTCAAGAATCTGCTTTGCTGTTGTTGTCTTCAAGTTGTTTCTGAACTATGGCAAATTGATTTGAATTGGCCCAGTTTGCTTAGGTATTTAGGAGCTTGAATGAATCATTGCCTTTCTGGCTAGATTTGAACACCCGCTATGGCAGCAAAATCCAGAAACTGCAGTTCTGCTTCTGGTAGAAAATGATTTTTCCACAGCTATCATCCCAAAACTTTTCAGGACAGCATGAGGCCAATCATTAGTCCAGGTGTGAGATTAATGAAGTCTGTAAGGTCCCTAGTACAGTAAGCTTCAGGGACACACAACAAATTCACTATATTAGACCAGGAATGACAGAGCAGCTGGACTGGAAATCTTCTAGAAATTCCCAACTGGAGTCAGATGAACTGCAGATATAGATGCTATAGATGGTATGTGTTTTCTTCAAGAGCTGCCTTACACATTGCCTGGCAAAATAAAGCTAAGAGACAGTCATTGCTTTTTATTGCTCATCTTCTTAGTTGCACCCTCTGAAAACTGATAGAACATATTATTTTCATATGCCCCCAGATGAACTAAAACTGCTGTCACATCAAGCTCCTCCTTATCCTGTGATCAAGGGATGGACACTCAAGCCCCTATGGGAGAGGGTCTTTCTTTTCTCTTTTTTCCTACCACATCCTTTTGAATGGGTCATAATGCACAGGCCATAGACAGAGACAACCAATATCACAATGCACACCACAATGAAAAGAAACTGGGATCTTTTTCAGGTAAAATTTGAATGCCACCAAAATAACCCACTCCATAAAACAAAATCTTACCGATCTTAAAGGTTATTCAGGCAGTTAAGAGATAGTTACAGGAGAAAGGAAAGAAGCTAATTTACCAGGGCCCTGTCTGTATGTGCAAAATAAAACATCCTTCCCTGCATCCTCTTGGAAGGGAGTGTGGACAACACATGGCTCAATCCCTGGTTCTGGTGCAACTAGTTCTGGATGACATCTGATCAGTTTAGCACTGAACCTAGGGTATGCCACTCTCAAAATATTTTAAACTCACTATTTACTCTGGATCTTTCCAGAAGACTTGGAACTCTCTATTATGATGCTGGGTGGCTATTTATACTGCATCATGCTGTTCCACCTGCTGTGGCTGCTATAGTGGTGACTCACTCTCTCTGAGGCCAGAACAAGGCACCCAACCATGTGATTGATGCTGGGCAACTAGTTCTGATCTCAGAGCAAGCAACCTGCTGCAGTGGTGGCTGCACAGGATGGCACAGTGGGACACACATGTGAATAGCCATCTGGCATTGCAACAGCAGCCCACAGGTAATGCGCACACTACGCTCTATGCAGAAATGGCCAACTAAGAGCCAGCTTGGGGGTGGCATGGGGGCAGCATGGGAATGCTCCTGCGACGCAGCGATTAGACACCACACACTGCAGAAGCAGAGAGCAGCCATCGCTGTGGCAAAAGGGGCACCCTTTCCACAGCACAAAAAGGAGCGGCTTTCTGATGATCCTTTTTGCACTGGAAAAAGGCCAGATCAGGGCTGTGGCATGTGGATGCCGCACCCCCAATCCAGCGCACAAAGAGGAGCCATCTATTTTTGGCCTAAGTTAAAAGTACTGTCTCACTACAGGAGAAAGGCTAGAGGACCAGGTAAAAATCACCCGGCTTGCCACAGTGGCTTCTAAGGCAGTCTCTGACAACCTCTGATCTGAACAGGCAAACATAGGCCTATCAGTAAGATTACAGCAAGCCTACAGGCCTATTGAAGCTTTGTTTAAGGCTTGCATTTTTTGGCATCCTGCAGACTTGCATCCTTTGGTTCCCAGACCCTCCTTATAGACTTATAGAATTATACAATCATAGAGTTGGAAGAGACCCCAAGGGCCATCCAGTCCAACTTCCTGCCATGCAAGGACTCACAATCAAAGCACCCCTGACCGATGGCCATCCAGCCTCTGTTTAAAAACCTCTAAAGAAGGAGACTCCACCACCCTCTGAGGAAGTGCGTTCCACTGTCGAACAGCTCTTACTGTCAGGAAGTTCCTCCTAATCCTGTAGCTTCCATCTATTGTTCTGGGTCCTATTCTCTGGAGCAGCAGAAAACAGGTTTGCTCCATCCTCAATATGACACTCCTTCAAATACTTAAACAGGGCTATTATACCATCTTTTAACCGTCTCTTCTCCAGGCTAAACCTACCCAGCTCCCTAAGTTGTTCCTCATAGGGCATGGTTTCAAGACCCTTCACCATTTTGGTCACCCTCCTTTTATAGTTCACCACATCTTTACTTTCAAGCAATGTTGTGACCTTGATTAGTTCTGCCATAGCATCTCTTCTTTGGGCCTCTCGATATTCTACAGCTTTCCTAATTAGACCTTCTATCTGCTGGAGGATATTCTTTTAAATTAGCTTGACAGGACTGCAAAAATGAATACAAAAAGCCATTGCTAACACAAGTTGGTAGTTGAGACATCCACCAGTCCCAAGATAATCTCTCACCTCCTTGCATAAACCACTATATGCTTTCACTATATACTTTTACTTTCACTGGTTTAGCAAGGCTTCTGAAACACTGAGAGGCCAATCTTCTTTTTTTAGACACCTTTCTGCCAAGTGCTCTCCTTGGATATTGTCATGATCCTCACTCCATCCCACTGTGACTATGAATGGCAGACCTGGCCAGAGCCATATAGGACAGCCAGGACAAACATTGTCAGTTTTTAAAAGAAACTGTGGGATTTGCATGCTTGGTTACAACTGTTGTCCCTAGTAACTAATTTTGTTATTGGTGCTTCCTTTTTGTAATTTTTAAGTTGTTTTCCACACCATGATATTTTCCAGATGGCTTGAATTAAGTATCCTACAAGCTGGTAGTTTGAGATGCAGCAAAGCATCACCTCCCACAAGCATCTTAGTGAAAACTTCACAGAAACGTTCCTGTGAAAGCTGCAATGAAACAAATGGGACCTGCATAAAGAAAATGCAGGGAGAAACAAATTGGGGTCACATTTCCATAGGGCTTCTTCAGACCTTTCTTTCCACAACTTATAATCTTGAAACAGGTCCCAACCCATTTCATTTTGTCATTAATGTAAATACCAAGGGCAATATAAATGCTATGGCTACTTTTTTTTAGAAGGATTAGATCAATATCTTTTCTGATACAGTAGATGAAAATATCTTTCCTATTAAATAATTCTGATTTGTAAACTTTTCTGTCCAAAAAGACTCTTGTGCAGAGATAGGAACTCATTACTTAAAGTCAATGATGTTATCAATTAAGTTGGAGTTTTTCTAACTAAAAGTTTACGTTTTAAGTTAAAGTGATCAACCCAAGTGGGAATGTCACTATTAACCTGGTCATACAAATATACAATTAATTAATTAATTAATTAATTAAAGGACAGTGCTAAAGAGCCAGCATTGGTTTCCATTTCCTCAATAATTATTCAGCCAAAACCCAATTCTCTTATATTTTTGCCATATCTCTCTCCACACTTTGATTTGTGTTTCTTTGCCTTTTGTTAGTTGGTATCATAGGATTCCATCAAGTTCATGATTAAAACTTGCTTAGATCAAAGTTACTTTAAAAAAATACAAGTAGTAGAGCATGTTGGAAAGGGGTGGGCTTCCTTATATCCAGATGGTCCTCCTATGTTCTACCCCAGACATCGTAAACATTCCTCATCAGCCTCAGTAATTCAAGGTGAAGCTCTTAATCTTTGGACTTTTGCTGACACCCATGTGAGAATCAGTAACTTAAAGAATGGGTGGGGATAGGGAGATATAATGGAGGGAGAAAGAGAAAGCAAGAGAATAATTTTTGATGGGTTGGATGATAAAATGATTTTTCAAAAATTCATGCAGCCATTTTTTTTTAATTTCCAAGGTCAAGACAGAGACAAAAGGGGATGAGAGTAAAATCATGGCATTTTTCAGCTTCGTTCTGGTAAGTGTGTATTTAGCTTAAATTTAAATTCATTCTCGTATCCAGCATGTAATTTAAATTTTAATGGCAGTTTGGCATAAACATAATAGTCAATTATTCCTCTTACCTAAAGGCAATTTAATTAGATTTTAAAGTTTATTAATGGTTAACTAATGATTAACATTTAACACATTAACCCTTTCTATTAATGTTCCTAATTCTAATTTTGTGGATGACATCAAGATCTAGGCTACCGGGCAATGGAGAATGAGATCTTCTTCAATTGATTCAGGAGATTATCACATGCTAAATCCCCACTGGGCTTCTCCTGCAGCTTTTCAGGAAGGAGATTTTCTCTGCTGGAGAAGCCCGGGTTGGATATAGACTGCCTAGTGCCTGGCCATGGGGCAGTGTGAAAATATCCTTTGGTGATGGCTTCAACCCACACATATCCTGGTGGGGATGTGGTGTGCGATAATCTCTTTAGACACTGTTAATTTTGTGCTGGATTGCCATGGCTGGATCCTGTGGAATCCTAGGGTTTGTAGTTTGGTCAGAGGCATTAGTAAAGCATTCTGGTTGAAATGCTGAATGCCTTTCCCTAAACTGCAAATTCCAGGATCCACCAGATCTTCCAGATCTTCCAGATGCCAGCCACAGATGCCGGTGAAACGTCAGAAAGAAACTCTGCTAGAACATGGCAACATAGCCCAAAAACCCCACAAAAAACTATGGAATTATAGTGCTACAAGTGTGTAGTATGCAAGGACTCCTCTGTGGTGTAAAGCATCTTAAAGTGTGTAGTGTTCATTCACTACCCGAACAAACCAATCACATACAGGATTTGTTCTAAAATCTGCATGTTAATTTTTTCAGTTGATGAAATGATACAATCAATTCAAAGTCAAAATTATTGGCACCATTCCTGTTATTTACTGGATTGAGTGTTCTTTAGAGAAAAAAATTGTAACTTGGCACCAGATCTGTTAGTCATGGTAGGATTTGGAATTTTGACCACAAGTTATTTAACACAGAGCTTGTACTCTAGAGAATCTCAGCAGTCTTTTTTAAAACAAGTACATTCTGTGCTTTCATTTCTGTGGAGATATTTATGTGCATGGAAACAGTATCTACAAACGCTTCTAGTGTTTTGAGGGCAGGCTGTAATCTTCAATGGCATGGCCTATGGTCAAAGTAATTAAAATCAAAAGACCACAGCTACACTTCCTTTACCTTTTTCATTGCTCCTGCCAGCACTCTTCGGTTTACTATAAATTCCAAATACTGTTTTTATTTATTTATTTATTTATTAAAATGGATTCACAATAAAACATTGTAGTTATGTCAGCTTGGGGAATGTAACTGTATTTACATAAAAAGTCATGTGCTGCATAATTCATGTTGAATACAGTTTTTGTGATTGTTTGGCACTGAATGTGGGCTTCTGCATAAGAGACAATAAATAGCTGAACCACTGGCTGGATCTTTCTCTCTCTCTCGCTTAATAAACTATTTTTAGAAAGAAAAGCAAAATCGAAGTCTTTTCCCCTGACAGTTGGTTTGGGAAACAACAGGCAGCCAACTTGGGGAGATTTTATTCCAAATAGTGACACTCACACACCTCTGGACCCAGCTATTTAAGTGACTGGAAAAAAACAGCAAATGGATACAGAGCCCCTTGTCAGCAAGTACACCTTGCAATCTGTTAGATGATTTGGTGAGTGAATTCCACCTGGCTTCCACACAGCCATCTTAGGTCTGTTCAGCTGGCAACCTGGGCCTTGTTTTATTGAAGTAGCAAAAATCTGAGTCTGAGTTTGGTTGCTATTTTTTGAGATTGATGTGGGAAGCTCTTATAATAATAATTTAATTTATTTTATTTATATACCGCTATTCCAAAGATCATAGTGGTGAACAGCAAGTAAGCTAATTAGCAAGTAAGCTAATTTGCCCCCAACAGTCTGGGTACTCATTTTAGCGACCTCGGAAGGATGCAAGCCTGAGTTGAGCTTGGGCCCTTTTGCTGGTCTTGAACTCGCAACCTTGTGGTCTTGAGTGAATGGCTGCAGTACAGGCATTTAACCACTGCGCCACCAGGGCTCCAACAGACAGAATACTCCTTAAAAATATGTCTTCTCAACAGAAATATGTCTTCTCAACAGAAAATGTGAGTACCTATGTGTAGAGTGTTTGTTTGCTGTTTTGTTTAGGTATTCAATATGTCTTTCCTCCAGACTTTAGAGTCAAGGGTGCTTGAAAGTGCTTGAAACAGGTCAGATAAAAACAGACAGAAACACAATAGAAATAAAAAAGCAATTTAAAAATACATCAATAAAAATTACACCAATCTGTCCAAAGCCCCTTCCTCAGAAGTCAGTCAACTGCTGAAAGCATGCCTGACATCACATTTTCTCGCTGACACTATGGGGTCCAGCACACTGCTGCTAATAGGTGGTGCCACCCCACCCCTGGAAGCCCTGGGTTGCAGGCACAGCAACCACACGCCACACCTCCAATGTGGCAGTTCCATGGCACAAAAAAAAAGCTGCCAAAAGTGGCATAGCATTCTATGTCTGTGTATTTCAATAAATGTTACATACATAGTGTCTAAAACCAAATTTGGTGTCTCTTTGTCTGTGTCAGCCCTGCTGTGGATAAGTTTACTGGGAGGGAGATTTCCACTACACACTCTCAGGTTGAACAGGTTTCCCTTAAAATCTGGGCATAACAACAGAACCATGACAGTTAAACTGGAATGATAGCACTATGCAGCTGTACCTTTAGTGCAGTAATAATACAGTTTGATACCATTTTAACTGCCATGGCCTAATGCTATGGAATTTGTATTTCTGTGAGATATTTAGCCTTTTCTGTCAGAGAGCTCTTGTCCCATAACAAACTATAAATCCCATGATTCCACCATACTGAGTCAATTAAAAGAGATGTCCTAACCATGCTTGGGACATAGAACAGGGTCAGACACAACACTGTGTGATAAGTATTGCTAAAGGTGCTACTGTATGACTATTACAGCTTAAAAGCTGCATGTCATAATCTCCTAAATCTGTAGTGTGAATGAGCTCCAGGAGCACCTTTGTTTTATCTGAATTATGTTTCAGTTTGTATATATTCAATATTGACAGAAGACACTGGCTTAATACCAAGGAAGCTTCCTTGTAGTTAGATAGAATGGAAAGATACTCTTGTCACTGAATCCCAAAACTCTGAATAGCTTCCTCCAAAACTCATGTAGATATGAAACAGCATGTGCCTTGAGGCATCCCACAGACCAACATCCAGGGGACAGAAGAGGAATCTACCAGCACCACCTTCTGAGTCCTTCACTCCAAGGAGGACTGGAACTGCTGTGGAAGAAAGTCCCTGGGACCCATCCCAGTGAGGAGGCCCAGAAATATGTGCCCTCTTTTGTTTATGGTACTGAAAGCCCCTGAAAGGTCCAGGATACACTCACCCTGTCCAGTTCCTGGTGCTTGTTTTCCACCAGGGCAACCAAAGCTGTTTGCTACCCATATCCAGGCTTGAAGCAAAGTTGAGATGGATTCAGATAATCTATTTTATTCAGGAACCCTGGAGCTTGGAGTAGTGGTGTCACTAAGAGGGTGCAGAGGTATGTGCAGACTACACCAGGTGACATCCTAATGGGGGGAGGGGGTGAAACCATTGCTTCCCAAACACCTACTTTTGGCAGAAATGGGCCGTGACATTCATCTGCTTCCCTTTAACATGCCTTAAAAGATAGTGGAAGTGGGGTGAAGCTCAGTGGGAGGAGAAAGAAGAGGCCCCAAAAGCTTTTAAAATTCAAATTTTTAATTTTTTAATTTTTAGAAATTTAATTTTTTAAAATTCGTTTAAAATTTTTCTTTAAACAACCAAATTTTAACCAAATCTTCACTATGCATACAGTAAGTAAATACATTTAGGCTGTGCGTATGATATTGGAGGGTCACCAAAATGGTGAAGGGCCTGGAAACCATGCATTATGAGGAAAGACTTAGAGGGATGGGTATGTTTAGGCTTGGAAAAGAGAAAGTTAGCAGGTGATATGATAGCCTATTTAAGTATTTGAAGAGGTATCACATTGAGGATGGAGCAAGCTTGTTTTTTGCTCCTCCAGGGACCAGAACACAGAACAATGCAAGCTACAGAAAAAGAGATTCCAGCTCAAAATTTGGAGAAGCTTCCTGACAGTAAGAGCTGCTTGACAGTGGAACACACTCCTTCAGAGTGGGGTGAGTCTCTTGCTTTGGAGGTCTATAAGCAGAGGCTGGATGGCTATCTGTCAGGGATGCTTTGATTGTGAGCTCCTGCATGGCAAGGGGTTGGACTGGATCTTCCAACTCTATGATTTTATGATTCTAAATTGAAGGTATAATTTTAAATTTGATAGTTGTTTATGCCACAACTATTAGCATTACACTCAGTGCTATATGGGAATTACTATTTATGAGTAACATTAGTGCAAAAAAGCATTGCTAAGGATTCTCTATGGTGTGAAATGGGAGGAGGTCAATGGGGTGGGGTGGGGTGACACCATGAGTTACCGCACTGGGTGACAACAACCCTAGGGATGCCACTGGCTGGGAGGCCAACATGTAGTCCAGAATCTTGTCAAAAATGGGGACTGTCCAGTAGTCAATCTAGTGTAGTCAAATTTAGGGAGGATTTCCCCTCCATTAATAGCCTTTCCACATTAATAGCCTCCTTTAGACAGAACAGAACTGTGCCTTGCTACCATGAGGCATTCATCCAGTCTTACCCATTCTGCAGTCCCCTCTGACTGCCTTTATAAGGCAGGAAGGATGCAGTTCCATCACACAAGTGGTGGCTCCCACATCTTCCAGAATTCTGTCTGCACCATCCAACTACACACATTTGAATGTATCAAATGACATGGAACAAGCAGGAGCCAAATTTACAAGTTGGACATTGAGCTGCAACATTTTCAGTCCAGAGGGTCTATCACTGAGGCTATCCAAGCTATTTGAAGCAATGGACAATTTGGGGGCTACCAAGATCCTATAGCTCTGTGCCCCCAGTTATAGCACTTTCCCTCGACTCTTTATTTTCCTCTATCTGTTATTGTTTGCTCCCCCTCTCTTTTTTTTCTTGGAAGACCCTAAAAGATTTAAAATTTGTAAACTCTTTCCTTAATGCCAGATGGTCTCTTGTTTTTGCTTCATCCCCAAACAGTGTACTCCCAAGTTTGTTCAATAGGAAGTGGAATGAAATATATGAGTGCAGTCAACATTGGTCTGAAATCATGTTTTTTAATCATTTCATTGAATCTCCATTTTTCATTGACTTGAAAGAGTAATATACAAACAAAACTAATCAACTGATCAAATATAAAACAATTGTTGAGATAAGCATGAGTAGAGAGCTAGGGATAACTCTAATTTCCCATTGACCAGTATGCATTCTAGAGCGAACAGAGCTGTTGTAACAATGTGCCAAATCACCCCAACAGTTACTCCATGGGTGTCATTATGAAGGTCAGAAGAGTGCTCACAGAAAGAACAGAAAATGGGAGGGAGTTTCCATTGCTAGTTCAATGGGAGACCTGCCCTGGAGATACTTATTTCTTGTGGAATATAATCCGCCCCGCACACTCAGAACAACCGGGAAGAACTTGTTGGAAATTCCACCTTCTAAATATGTTATTACTTCCCAGATGGCCTTCTCAGTAGCGGCCCCACAAATCTGGAATAGCCTTCCCGACGAGCTCCGTCTTATCACCCCCTTGGAAACATTTAAAAAGAGGCTTAAAACCTTCCTCATCTGTCAAGCCTTCCCCCCTGGAAAATGAAGTCGTGTACTCTGATCCCATTGGCTCTCTACCTCACCCTATTTATTGATTGAATGATTGTTTTTAGATTGTATATTGTATTTAGTGCTCTTGATTTTATCTATTTTATGATGTGTTTTGTAATTGGTTTTAAACTATGTAAACCGCTTTGATCTTTTTGGGAAAGCTGTATATAAATAATAATAATAATAATAATAATAATAATAATAATAATAATAATACGTTTTATTTATAGACCGCTATTCCGCGATGATCATAGCGGTGTACAGTAAAAATTGTAATACAATACAAAATACAAGGTGACAGTTAAAGGAGGGAGGGGCCTCTTCCTTCAGGCTGTCCCTGATGGAGCTGGGTCTGCCTGATCGCTCCCTCTGAGGCCAAGATGACAGTTGTTGTTGTTGTTGTTGTTATTATTATTATTATTATTATTATTATCCATTAAATTTTAAGTTTTAAAACCTTCTATGACTCAAAATAGCCTTGGCCTCTTAGATGGTGTAGCACCATAGTTGGAAATGGCTCCAGCTGGCTGGAAAGTTGATAGGTGTGCAAAGGCTGCTATTCTTTCTCTACTGAGTTCTTCACTACCTGGGTGCTGTCTTGCTCATTCTAGATACTTGCCAGTCATAACTTCCCTACCTATTTTCCTCTTTGGCTTGCTGATGGGCAACACATTCAATGAGGCAAATCCTAATGTGAATCCCCATCAGCTGTGGATGGAGGCATCTTTCTCCCTTGTTGAATAAGAAAAAAATACATTTACTTCAAGAAGCAATGTTACCAATGGTACAGTCAGCCAGTGGGGAAGCTGGTCTGTTAGTGAAGCCTGCAAAATTTCATGCCGCAAGTGCCATTGTGGAGGCTCAGGCATTACAAGCTGTTTCCTTTTGCTTACAAGTCAGGCACTTAAGAGTGCTTAGGTGGGATAACCTCTCAAGACAGAACAACCAGGGCTTAGAATGTTTACAACGCCTCAGTTTGGTTTGTTAATCATTACTGAGGCAAAAACCACTAATTAATTTACATTAGAGTTAATAGGGGAATTCTTAATTTGGTATGTTTTTGTTGCAGCAAGTATTATTCCTAATCATTACTTTTTAAGGAAAACATTAGAAGTCAGGATGCTAGAAGTCATATTCTCGTATGCAAAGCCTATGGTGTGACACTATCTCATTTTGATGTTTTTTGCCACTGGTGTAGAAGCTTAAAACATGTTAAACCAATTACATGGGGAAAATGTTCTTATGTGTTACAAGGAGGAAAAATGTCAGTGACAGCCACCCATACAGCTAAATATGGAACAAGAGTCTTTGCTTGGGTGTTCTTACTGCTAACTGGCCAATGCATTTTTGGATTTTACCAGCAGCCAACAAATTTCCAGGACAAGGAGAGAGAGTAAAACACCCTCTATCCCATTTCTATTTCTTATTTTAGCCACACTGAGTATTTCTGCTGGAATAAAAACCAGGATACAAATATAATAAAGTTAAGAAACTCAGTGTAAGTAAACCAGATTTTCACAGACAAGTAACAATTCACATGCAGTAGCAGCTGGTGGCTTGCATGTGAATTGAGCGGTGAATCTGTTCTAGGTATTAGTGTGAATTTTATATGAGCCATTCAAGGAGCTAAGCCTTATCCAGCACCTCAGATAGTGCCTTTAAAGTTCAGAATATAACCCAGAGCAAATTCACCACCCCACTGGCATGGAAACCTCCAACCAGCCCTGCTTGCATTGCGTGAAGTTCCAGTTATGGATGCAGTGTTTATCCCAGATCTGAGAGATTTAAGATATTTCTTGGCTTAGCTAGAAATTCCCCAAGTGAACTTGGACAGATTGCTTTCATTTTTCCCCATCTGCTTGTGGAAATGATAACAGCAGCAATAATAACCTACCAGACATGGTTATTGTAAGAATGGATGAGGTAAGGAAATTGTGTGCTCCCCGTCTTATGGATAAGGGAGGGGCAATGGGATCCACATAATTTAGTGCTGCTTTCAAGACTGATGTTTAAAACTCATATTCCCATTAGTTTTACCACCCTCCTTCCTCTTCTCATTATTTCTGATTGCTTCTTCAATCCATTTACCCCTTTGCACACTATTAAGGTAGGAATTGCCTGTTTTCTATCAGTTCCTGTCATCCCACAGCCGTCCTCAACTCTTCATTTAGAAGCATGCAAGAACTGTTTTTTAAAACAAACAGCAACCAATACCAAAAGCAAGCTTTGAGTTTGGACATTTGGTGCATCTGTGATTTTGTGTAGATTTTTCTCCTTGCTACTACGTGGCTAGAATGCAAAATATCTTTGGATGGTAGGCAAACAATGCACTTCCAGACAACTGTGTAAACATTCTGCTGGCAACTGCATTTTCAATAGCTATACTTGCATAATGTGATGTTTAAATTTCATAAGTTCATCTTTAAATTTATAATATATATGAGCGAAGAGTTTTCTAGTGCATGTAAGGTAATGCATTTCTTTCCTAGTACTAGCTAAAATCCTACTTTTCATGTGGTGCTATTCAACACAGAAGACAAATGGAATAGAAGATGCTCCTGCACCCACCCTTCATGTGCAACAGGGTGTATCTGGCACAAGTCACTCCCAACTTTAAACATTGTAATTCTTCTTTTGGTGGAATCCTGTGATCAGTTATGTCTGCTTAGAACAACCCTATTTCTTTCCCCAATTCATTTAAAAAGCTTACTTAGAAATTCTGATGTTTGACTCCTTTGTATGAACTAACATCACCATCAATCAGATAAAGTGCACATGTCAGCCCTAGGAAATTGTTTTTTTTTTAAATTGTAGTCTCTAGCCAAAATGGAAGTACCAGTTTTATGAAATTACTTACCAGCATGGAAAGGAGTTCCGTCATTGAACAGGGTTTTTCCCCTTAACATCTCACATGTCATCACTCACCACCCTCTCTGGTGGTGAGGAGGGGTACTCTATGGCAAGGGGGGGCACTTTGGCCATTGCAATGGTGCAACAGCCATAAAAGTGAATGCTGTAAGCCAATTTACAACACTGTAATTATTGAACAGAATGCCAACTAGGAGCAGCTACATTGCTAAATCGCTTCACACTGAACTAAGCAGTCTCTAAGTGGTTTACAACGTGTAAGCTAATTGCCCCCAACAAGCTGGGTACTCATTTTAGCCACCTCAGAAGGATGCTGGTATTGAACTCACAGCCTTGTGACTGTGGGTGAGTGGCTGCAGTACCGGCATTTAACCACTGTGCCACAAGGGCACTTTAGTTGTTAGCAAATGTAATAAATAAAAGTATTGTCACCAAGAGAAGCTGAATATCACTTTTGCACAGTGTTAACAGTTGAAGTAATCTGGATTTAGGTCTTTGTCATCTCAAATCTAAAAATGTCATCACTGGTAGACAATAGTGTTGTACACCTCCAAAATTATATCATATCAAAAATCTGCAAAACAGTATGATTGAGATCTTGCTGTTAATGTGGCAGACTGGGATCTTGACAGTCCAGGTAGTTTGTGGATGGGAGGGTTATTCTGAGAATTTAATTACACTCTACTTTTCCTGTGAAATCTCTTTTCTTCCAGGCAGGGTTGCAGATATTTATGATGATGATCACAACAACAGCAACATCACTAACAACAATTATTATTTCATGTTTGGCTCTTCCCATGGATCAAGGTGGGGAATAGTAACAGATTAAAATACAACACATATCATGATGTGTCATGAAGATAAGCAAGAGTGAAGTGGATGTTCCATAGGGAAAGGATTGTAGAATGAGCAAAACCCCAATAGCAATAGCATTAGCACATACATTTCTATATCGCTTATCAGTGCATTTAGGTACCCCCTACGCAGTTTACAAATTATAAGTTAGTTACCCCCAACAATCTGGGTACTCATTTTAGCGACCTTGGAAGGATGCAAGCCTGAGTCGAGCTTGAGCTCTCCGCTTATGATTTGTGAGTGAGTGGCTGCATTTAACCAATGCGCCACCAGGGCTCCTTTTCTTCTTCATTTCTTCCATGTTCCTTCCTGCTTTAGATGATGGTTTGCTCTTGCTACATAAGGTAGTGTGGTGGTTACCAACTTGGGTAAGACTAGAAATAGGTTTAAATTCCCAGTGAGCAATAGGTGGTTTTGGGCCAGTCAATGTCACTCATCCTACTTAGTCTTACAAAGCTGTGTTTTAGAATACAATGGCTGCAATCTTCTGTGGTTCAGTGTAGCGTAGTAATTCTACACGAAGATTTACACTAAGCTGAGACATATACCAACTTCCCACCAGACTCATTGTGCAGCCTCTGAAGCCCCCTTCACCAACTATTCTGTGCTTTCCTCGAAGTGGGCGTGATGAGAGAAATGTCTGGCTTTGCCCACATAGCTACAAGTGAAATTATTATATCAGTGCTGAGATCCATTGGGGCCTTTATCGATTTCAGTGCTGTCACTTCTCCAATCCCACCTGTTTCATGTGAGGCATGGAATGGTAGTGTGGTGTGGTGGTAGTGGTGAAGGCTTCAGAGACTGTAGAGAAGTCTAGGGGGAGTGCTGTGAGTGCTGCAGAGGGAAGAAGGGAATTCTAGTTTCTGCAGCACCCTACAAAGGGGTAATTGAAACTGTGTGTGCCTCTAACAGAATACCATCCAGTTTGTGTCTGTGGAGTAGTGCATCGAAAACCATATATGTTACCTTATATTTTCTGAGGAACTATAAATATATTATTTACATTATCTTTGGGATATAAATCTTACGTATTATGGGATATATCATATTATTGTATTGTATATGTTGTATGGGAATATACAGGATACAAATATAATTCAAGAAATAATGAAGCAAATTCAATAGTGACCTGTGTTCTCAGAGCCATGACAGCAGCCGTGTAAGGGAGGTGTCCTCAACATGTTTTTGCCCACACACATATTGGAAGGAAAAATATGCTGCTCGTGCAGACGATGCTGAAAGAATGATTCTTTTGCAGGAGCTATGATAATAAAAAAAAGGAGTAAAGTAAGAAAATATCTGTGAATTCCTTCACTGTAGTAACAAGGCATTGTAATGCAGATTGCCTCAATTTCCTCCAAACTCCCAGAGATAAAGCAGGGAAAAAAAACATTTCATCAATGGCACCCACCATTTGTGTTTGTGTGAATAAATAGAAACATGAAACACTCAGAAAGAATGGTAAAGAATTACTGTCTAACTGGTTGGAGAGAGAGGCTCATGGGAACTGGTTGGCATTTTCAGCATCCTAAATGCTTTTCAACCACTGTCTCCATATTCACTTTTAAAATTACTGAGATTTTACATTTTTACAATTCCCACCCATACAGCCTTTAGCTGTACAGACTTTATATTTTGGGGGATGGGAGCTCTTTATGTCAATGTTTAAGGTAGCATCGTTCACTTTTACCTCTGACTCCGTCTCCTCCTCTGCAGTTGCTTTTAATATTTATTTATATCCTTGTCTGTTCCCCTTTCCCCTAGCCTTAGGACTCAAATATTAAAAGAACAGATAAAATTCTACACCATGAATACATACAAAAGTTAAAATATAAACTATAAAAAGAATTAAAATTAATTTTAAAACATGCCCACTAAAAACTGCAAAAACAAAAATTACAGATAGTGCAGCTCACTGTTATCAGTCTTTTGCAATTAGCTTTTAAAGGCCTGCCAAAACAAAAGTCTTCATCTGCCACTATGGGAAGTGTCAGTCTATCCTCTTTAGGAAGGGAGTTCCAGATTGTGGGAGCAGCCACCAAGAGAAGCCTCATGTTCTACCTGCTCCGAAGATCTAAGACACAGGTGGGCTCACATGGGAGAATATGGCCCTTCAGATAATCAGGACCCAAGTCCTATAAGGACCTATATGTCATAACCATAACTTTGAATTGGACCCAGAAATGGACCAGCATCCTGTGGAGCTGTTGCAGCAATATGCTTCCTTTAGCCAGCCCCAGTTAACAGTCTGACTGCAGCTCTTTGGGCCAGCTGGAGTTTCTGAACACTCTCCAAAGCCAGCCCCATTACAGAAATTCAAAAGGGATGTAAACAAGGCATGTTTCACCATAGCAAGATCTGCTGTCTCAAGAAGTGGGAGCAGCTGGTGCACAAATGTTAGCTGTGCAAACATGCTCCTGGCCACTAACAAAGTCTGAGCGTCTCAGCTCAGGCTTGAGTCCAGGAGTACACACAAATCGCAAATCTGCTTCTTTCGGGGTAGTACAACACTATTCAGCACCGGCTCTTATTGGCCTTCCAACTGACCAGAGATACCTTTCTCTTGTCCAGATTGTGGTTTAATTTGTTCAACCTAACCCTGTCTATTACTGATAGCTGATACTGATTTAGTATCAAGACAGCTTCCTTGGGCTGAGACAGGAAGGAAAAATAGTAATATGTTGTGCTCTTTTGCCCCTCCCTTTCTTGGTTCCCTGTGTGAGAAAACAAGGAAACTGAAGCAAGTCAAAGACATTTTGCTTTCTGAGGGAGAGCAGCAAATGGCACCTCCATAAGGCTGATGCTCCTTAAAGCTAGCCGAAATATTTTGGTTTGGGAAGGAGAACACTGTACAGCACCTTTCAGATTAAATCACTAATAATTTCTTCTCTCTTCCTAGCAAACCTGCTACCTAGAGCTGTTTCCTGTTTTATGGCAGAGTGAATTCTGTGATTTCAAAACAACTACCATGAGTTACGTAAGGCTGATAGCCTCTAACTCATCCATTTAGGAATAAGCTGGCAACATGCTGTAAATTAGTTTTTTTCTCCCATCTTAACTGGTTTTAGTGGGTGCAGTGGTGTTGCTATGCGGGTACGGAGGGTTCTGACTGCTCCACAGGAAAAATGCTGCTGCCGCTGCCCAACTGCATCCCACCTAAAACCCAGCTGCAAGCCGTGCTCAGATGGCCGATTTGCAAAGTTGGGAGCTTCTTGTTGGGTTTTAGTCAGGATGCAGTCAGGCAGTGGCATCGGTGGCATTTTCCCTGCGATAATACCCAACTGCTTCCCTAAGTAGATTTCAGTGTGGCAAGGATAAGTCATCTTATTTAAAACTGCGATAAGCTCCTTAGTTGGATTATGGCCAGTGTTATTTCCTTAATTCAAAACTCTATAAACTGCCATGAGGTATTTATCTCTTTTCAGTAGGCATAACTATTGCAAAAGCATTCACCTTTTAAAAGTAGTCCTCAGGAAGTATCCATTTATTTATTTATTTATTGGATTTATATCCCTCTTTTCTCCAAAATGGGATACGAGGTATCTTAGAATAATATATTCTGATTCTTTGCTTCTTTCTATGTGCTTTAGATGGAAAAATACTGTGCAAAGAGGGATTAAGGACCAAGCTAAGTAAACTCCAGTCTTAGATCTTACATTCTGAGAGTCACAATGTAAGAGACACACGTTAATGCTATGTGGCCTCTTTAACCTGAGACAGTTTAGGGACTCAGCATGTCTCAGTCTTGTCCTCGATCTGCAGTATTTAACCTATAATCTTATGGAATCCTTTAAAGTAAATCATTTTCTACTGTGAAGCCAAGACAGGACTGGAAGAAGTCAAGAGCCATGCCACCTGGGAGACTGGCTAACTCTTCCTAAAAGAGCTGCCTGCCAGCCTAATTCTAATATGAGGAGACAAAAGGAAGATTGGGTGAATTTGCTCAAAGATCAGAAACATCACTCTCCATGTTTCAGGGTCCTCCCTGAAGGCTTAGTCAGTTGCTAAACTACACTGCAATCTGGATTCAATGGCCTGTTACAGACAGGCCAAAATAAAGCTGCTTCGAGTCACTTTGGAGGTATGGTATTTCAATGATACATAACTCCTACAAGTCCAAAAGCCACACTAAAGCTGCACTCCAGTCCTTAGGACTGAAGCGTGGCTTTGGTGCGGCTTTTGGATTCTTAGAACGCATGCATCATTGAAATACCATACCTCCAAAGTGACTCGAAGCAGCTTTATTTTGGCCTGTCTGTAACAGGCCAATGAAATAAAAAAAAGAGTTTTGCTCCTGGATCTCATTTTGCTTACAGTGGATTAGTTCTTCATGCTTGCATTCACTGTGCAATTATCAGCAATATTTGTTGCTGAAAATATCAATAGGAGTGAGATAGTTATTAGCCTGTCCAAATCTAAGCATAACTGGTGGATGGATTGTGTTAGTTCAGAGAATCTGGAAAATATGACTGTCTAGTACCCAAAGAAATTACTCACATTTCCTAGGTTGTAGGTTAAGCAAATGGGAAAAGGTAAACACTAGATGTAGCTGAAAGATAAATGCTTTGGAGGTAATAGGTTCTAATGGGGAGGGGGGTATTTTTCACTTTTAATCCAATAAAACCGGGGACTTGACGAGAGCAGTTGACACAATGAACATCCCACCTTTGCTGGGAAGATGATACTTGGAAAATGGTACAGTGAACGTATCAATGTCCAACTTGTTGCTGCTTCCATCTCTCCTCCTCCTTGATAAACTGCTTAAAAAAAGAGGGGGAAAAAGGGCTGGGCAAAGCATAGCAGGGAGCAAAGCCTGGAAAGACGAGGCAGAGGGAGTGATATCAGCAGCAGCAGCAGTGGGGAAATGGCACTATTTGCTGCTGATGGAAACTGCCACCTGAAGCAGTTTATGTTTTTAGTTTATGTTGTAGGTGGCAGATGAGTTCCACATTGTGGCACAAACAGGTTGTATACCTATAATTCTGACAGCAGTTTTCAAAGATAGAGCTACGCTAGTTTGTTTCAGTAGAAAAGAAAAAGACAGAAGTCTTCACATACTTATTGATGGTTATATTTTATTCTTTAAAAAGGGTTTTAAATTATCCTGTTTTGTAGAAAGCAGGATATAATAATTAATATAACCACCAGTGAATATGTGAAGACTTTCTTCTTCTTTTGTTTGTGGTAGATGTGCTTTCCAGGATTGGTTTGTGATTCAGTATTAAAGATGTAAGGGGAGAAGTTTTGTAGCTTCTTTAACCAATTTATTAATTTTAGCATTTTATTTAGCAAACAAATTAAACTGGTTAGTCTTAAAGATGCTACCAGATTTCTTTCCAGTTCCCTGAGTGGTCATCTGTGCATTCACACACATGGGTTCTTCTGTGCCTGTGTAGAGTATTGTCCAGAATGTTCCAGAGCTGAAAAGTGTTACATGGGAAACTTCATGTGCCCTCCATGTGCATATCCTATGGGACTGATCATGTATTCCAGCTCAGACTTAGGGGGCAGTCACACTCATTTTTTTTGTCCCGAGGAGATGTGGATCACTGCACTGATGCACATCGGGTCTATTGTTCCCATTTTGTTTTGGGTTCGCAAATAGCTTTGAGTCACTGTAACCCCTTTGTTATTCGTACATGGCATCATTTCAGGATAAACTGGATAAAGCACCTCCCTTCTTTTGAGCAATACAGAGCAATCCAAATTGATTTGGAAGCTTCTTTACACTCCCAATGGTACAGATTGATCCAGATCTTTCAGGAAAAGTCAGGGGAAAAAATCGTGGTATTGAATATCCTGGGTTAAGTGGGGTTTCTGCCAGCTCCCTCAAAGTGCATTGAGGGCATTTGGAATGTGTGTAAACAACAAGGATTCTACCTGGATTCATCCTGGATTGGTGGCGCAGTGGTTAAATGCCTGTACTGCAGCCACTCACTCAAAACCACAAGGTTGTGAGTTCAAGACCAGCAAAAGGGCTCAAGCATGACTCAGGCTTGCATTCTTCCAAGGTTGTTAAAATGAGTACCCAGATTGTTGGGGGCAAATTAGCTTACAGTTGTAAACCGCTTAGACATTGCTTAGGTGGTATGAAGCGGTATATAAATGAAGCTTGTTTGTTTGTTGTTTTCATAGTGTGAATAGAGCCTTAGAGGGTACATAAGGAACTGAATAAGAGATCACATGTGTAGGGGGATGAAAGGAAAGTTGTGTGAATACACAGATGACTGCCTGAAGGACCATAGCTGCAGATAAACAACCTGTCTTTCTTTGTCCTTTCTCTACCTCACACACATGAGACAACAGCAAGAAAATGTGGGAGAAATGTTATCAGTGGAGCATTGATGAGATAACTGCCTTCCCAAAGGAGATGTCTTGCCTGGTTCACATCTTCAGTCCTTAATGCCACAATTGGAGAAGGTAGTACATGGCACAGCTATGTAAGGCCCAAAACAGACAGGCCCAAAGTGCCACCTGTGGATCAATCCGGGGGCATGATGTTCAGATGATGCAAGCCCCTGGATCAGGCCAAAGCTGCGCCACAGCTGCCTAAGGTGGCCTAAACCCTGCCACAAAAGGAGCACAAAAAGGCTCTCCTTGCCGGTGGTCTGTGGTGGTGGTGGCTGGTCTCAGTACCATGGCACCTGGTTGCTGCAGTCCCATGCTACTCAGGATGCACTTGTGGCTGGAGCGGTCAGAGACTGCTCCAAACCACTCATCTACTTGAAGCCTAAGAAAAGGTGCTTTGGATTTGGCCAGAGCTCATGCAGAATGTCCCACGCCAAGGTTAACCAGCTAGTGGTAACAGAGTCATATGGTTCCAGCAATATATACTTGAACCAACCACTGAGAAATCTCTGAAAGGCTTTTGTAAGGTATGAAAACCAAAATGAAACAAATCTCTCATGCATACTGCAAAAGAATGCAGTGTTAAGAGAATGAAAGACCTGTGTCTGTGACACATGCAACAAATGAATGGATATTTCTAACAAAAAAGAAAGTGGTCAGAACAACATTCTGTCCTGGGTGCAAAGATGCCATCAACTTTGGCAAAAATGTCACACTGGGATGAAGCATGTCTTTATCCTCATGAAATACCTTGTAAGTGGGATCTGACATTAGAGGGCAAAGTTCACCAGTTCAGCAAACAGAGGTAATTGCCAGCAGAAGCACTACTTTCAAAGTCAGAAGCTTAGGATTAAAGGTGACAAGAAGGTTGAAGAGCTTACCTACGAGCCCTGCAAGGATGACTGAAAGATGTGAGGGTTTACTGGTGGGTGAAAATTCATCAGCCCTTTTACGAATTTCTTTGTAGTTGGGTGGAAGAATATAAATGAGCCTTTAGCAAGAGCAGGCAAAGCTGAAATAACAGCCTGATAGAACCAGCGAGGTTGAAGGATTTCATTGTAGCTGTAGTGAACAGAAAACTGGGTCAAAACAGAAGTGAGTACAGTAGTGAAGACAAGGAAAAGGGAAGCATAGGAGTGATGTGCAGAAGACTTTCCAAGGAATTCAAGGACCAGCAGCATGCAGGTCTATTGCAGGCAGATTATCCATGACATTAGATTCAGAATGGAAAGGTCCAGATGTGGAGTGGAAAAGTCCTTCCACTGTGGGCCTATAAAAGTAGCTCAGGCAAAGCTTGTAGTTTCAAGTATAGTTCTGGACGCAGACTTAATTAGATGGTGAACCTACAACCAAGGATATTATCATGATGGCATATTCATGTTCTCTGTGTAAATTGGCAATGACTTCTATAGAACCTAGTAAGTAGGGAAATGGGAGGAAGATAAATTGGACCATTTCATAAAAAAAATGCATGCATGGGTGACCTTGGGCAAGTCACACTCTCTTAGTCTTAGAGGAAGGGATTTCTGAACAAAACATACCAATAAAACCCTATGATAGGTTGGCCTTGGGGTCACCATAAGTTAGAAATGACTTTAATCACTCAACAGCAACAACTTCTCTAAACCTTCTGACATGTGCTCTCTGCTGTAAAAGGTCTCACATTGGCTGTTGTGTAAAGACACATTGATCTTCATGAAGCTCAGTGACAAAAAGACAGCACCATACATTCTGAAGTCACTATCATCTATGCAGTTTTAATACTGTATGGCTGAGGTAGTCTGCCAGAACAGTGTCCTGGCTTGCTACGAGAAATATTCCTTTGAAGGAAACACCAATTCCTCAATATCAGGATGAGCGGCAACATTGTGTGTAATTGCATTGTTTTTCAAGAAGACTATGATATTATTTTTTATAGTAAATTGTGCTTTTCCAGGTATAACGTGAAAGTCTGAACTATACTTAGTGTCTTGCTTGGACCCCAGCTTGTACATTCGGAGGAAGCTACAGTATGTTCCACAACCCATGAGGATGGCACTGGTAGTAATAATGAAAGAAGCCAAAGAGGGCTTGCATGGAATGCACCTTACAGAGACTGGTGGCATTTGGAGTACAAAGGTGTGAGGGCAGCTCCAAGTGAGGGCAGACACTGAGGATTCTACTCTGTAGTGTCCACAGTCAGACCATTATACCACACTGTAAGACTGAGAAGGCTAAGATTGCCAGACCACTTAACAGGCAGATAAACATATCTCATCTGTGAGATTAAAAGCACCCCAGTGAATTGCAGGATAGGTTGTGGATTAAAATGAAACATCTCCTAATGAACACAGTGCCTGTGGTCTCCAATGAGCAAAGGTCTTTCAGCGCCATAAGGGTTTGCCTGTTGGGGGAACCATTTGTGAATATAAGGCAGGCATATAATATAATAATATAATTTATCTATATTCTGCCTTTTCCTGTAGGAATCAAGTCGGATTACAACAGAAACGATAATAAAACAATTACCAATATTTCAACATAGAATAAAAATACAAAATATAAGCATTAGTCACATTATACTGTCCCCAGAATATGTAACTGCTGAGGCTTAAGCAGCCACATTGATTTCCTTCAAACCCACTGTGTACTAGGAATCTAATTCTTTGCTAAATTTCTTCTTGTGGGTAGCAATGAGTAATTTCAGCACTTTCTATCCTCTGAAAGAACGTTTTCAGAAAGCTCACAGTTTTCAAAGGCTATTCACAATTCAGGATATACTCCATGCAAAATACAAAATACATGTGCCTGTTTCCCACAGAAAATAACATTTTCTTTGCAGAAAACAGAATTTTCTGCCTGGAAAATAGTATTTCAATGCAGAGATATTAATTCTTGTACATAAAATACCATCCAGGATTCTTCTTGTCAGGGCATTTTAACCCTTGAAAAACATGTTTTTCAACAATTTTTGACTATTTTTGTATATTTCTACCCCTACTGAGTGTCATACTGCACACCTTGCCATCAGATATGTTGTAGTTGCTGTGAAAAACTACAGATCTTCCTAAAGCAAGACATATGTGGCCTATGTCCATCATTTACTGGAGGAATTAAAATTTTGGGAGTGTGATTCCACCATGCGACTCAGAGATAGTGATGTGGGAATATATACCATTCAGATCAGTGAAACTAAGGCCCGTTACAAACGGGCCATATAGTACACGCGGAGCACGTACTAGGGTTAGGAAGGGGCGGTGCTTCCGCACCCCCTAACCCTAGTACGCACTCCGCGCGCACAAAATGGCGGCGGCTGTTCCACATGGCCGCCGCCATGATTACATCACGACCACGCCGCCTCCAAACGAGGCACGCACGGTTGTGACGTATTGGGGCCGCGCCAGGGAGCTCCTTCCTGCTTTGCGCAAGGGAGAAAGGGGCTCCTCCTCCCTGCCGCCGCTGGGTGTCCTTGGGGCTTGAAGCCCCAAGGACACCCCTTTCCAGTCCGCTTCCCCGCAGCCTGCAAAGCGGTGGATTGGGGCCTTGGAGGCTGCCGGTCAGGCAGCTGAGGCCCCGATACACCAGGAAAAGGGGCAGGTGTAGGCGGTCTGTAACCCGCCTTAAGCACTTGCCTTAGTACAGGAGAGGCCAAGGCGATCATCCTGAATTTCTTTGGTGTGATGAATATTTGGAGACTGAATGGTGAAATGCCTGTTATAAAAACACCTGCTGTAGAATCTAGCAGATTCGTTGCCTGCAGGAAACAGACTCAATGACTGAAGGATCAATAATGTGGGGCACAAGAAGTGGATTGACATTAATGGCAAACCTTGACTCTAATGACATAGATTGACAAGCAACAATAAGCCCCATGCATCTGCTATTATTTCATTCCAAGATGATAAAAGCACGATTTTGTAAAGATTCAGTTTAAGTGTCCAGTCAAAGAGTGACTGAGTCAGATTATTTGTTTTGAGTGGCATGCTGAAATTTAGAGGAGGAAGGTGTGGACAGTTGTTTGACAGTCTGAAACAAAAGTTGCTTTGGTTGATTACTAGTTGACGCGGAGGTGTGATTCCCCTCCATTTGGATAAGTTTCTAATCTACAATCTGACTCTGGAAAAAAAGACATTGTTGAGGACCTTGGTGTACAGCATATGGATTCTGTCAAGAAAACTGTACTTTTCACCGGATCCTTTTCAGATATTCAACTACAAGCCATGGAAGTCTGGATCAAATCAAATGTACATCACAGGATTGCTACACTCCTGATTACTTTGCAGTTGATTCTGTTGGAAACCATTCTATGGTTCATTAATGCAAGCAAACCAGTATTTCATGCTTCAGTCATCAAGTGACAAACATGCACATGTGAAAAAAGGTCAAGTGTACATTATGAGTTCAGACCATCTGAAATTCCACATTGTTCATCTCTCTATATGAAGCTCTCTTAGTTTTCAGGTCCTTGGGGAAGTTCCATCTCAGTTCCATCACCATCACAGTCACCCTTGGTCCAGAGGTGCCTTTTAATGAGAAGGTGTGGCACTTTTGTCCTCCTTTTAATATTTTAAATGGTTTTGAATTGTTCTAAAATAATATTGTTTTAACAGGATAATTTCTTTTATTTTTTAAAAAACTTACGAATGTTCCCTTGCCCAAATCCACAGTTCGCTACTTAGATGAGGAGACAGATAAGGATGCACTCAAGTGCATGTCTAAATGCACATCCCATTGACTGTAGTGGAGTGCAGATTGACAACATTCTCATTTACAGATGCAGATCCCAGTACATTGGGATAAACATTTAGAAATGCACTGAGATCTGTCTTTTCCCCAGCCATGTTTTGTCCTAAATACTTATGTATAACGATGCATGGAAGAAAGCTAGGGCAAGAAAATAAAATAAAGCTGGGTGAGAAGAAATGTTAGGCACTGAGGGTTAATGAAACTGCTCACATCATGGGAACATCAGCTTCCCCCAAAATGGCAGTTCTTTCTTTCTTTCTTTCTTTCTTTCTTTCTTTCTTTCTTTCTCTTTCTTATCTCTGTGAGTCCATTTTCCAGTCTTTGGCACATTAACTACTTGGCTGCCGAGTCTCTCTCAAATTAGGTTTAAATGGCTAATAATGGAAATGCCCCTTCCTCCAGGACATTGCTTACATAGTCACGTTTGGTTATCCTTGTGGAGATATTCTGTCAGCATATTCATTACATGATTGGTGGGAAACACATAGTAATGTCCTTCTTTTCCCCACCTAATTTCTCTTAAGCAAAACAGCTACAAAAAAGTGTGGACAATAAGCAAAGGAGAAGGAAACAGATTTTGCATCCTGAAATGGCCATTTTACATTGAAATTCCGGCCTGTTGACAATTCAGCATCGTTCTGGATGTACAAACAGGTGTAAACTAGCTCAGAAGGCTGGAGGTGGGGGATTGAGATCAACAGCTGATGTCTTGATGCCTCCTGCAGGCTAAACACAGACTGACCTAATTTAATTCTGTGTAATAGGCTGACTAGTCCCACAAATCAATGGAAATTTGTTTGTTGAATTATCCCTGTGGCCAGTGCCTAAACCATGGAAATTATAGCAATAGCGACGAGAGTATTCAGGAATACATTGTCTGAGCCTTTGCTGCCCTACCTACTTTTTCCTGAGTAACCTATACACATGCAAATGGTATAACATGATTATCTGCTGATTTTTGTCTGCTCCAGGTTGATAAATTCTGAAGTCATTTATTCAGTAATGAAGTCTATTGTCCACGATAGTGTAGACCAGCCAGGGACCCACACAGTTAACAGTCGGCACAAAAGCACAAGCTATTGGAAATGATGCAGCATTCAGCTCTGTTTTCTAAAGATGTCCCACTGCACAAAGCAGAGCAATACGTTCTCAAGAATGGAGCACATTTTCAAAGTGCTTTGCTCAGCATTTTATTCTCCTGACTTCTATTAAAATTAATAGGAGCCGTGCAGCTGAAACCCCATGGAATGCACACGGATTGATAGCACAATGCAGCCACAAATGAATGCCGGATTGTGAAAGCATCAGGTAGAAAATGGCAGCCCCCCCCCCTCCCCCCCCCCATCTGTTTGAGTCCTTTCTCTAGTTTTTGGAACATTAACTACTTGCTTGCTGAATTCCTCTGCAGCATGCCTATGCCAGAGACAATGGTCTAAAACACACTGCAGAAATAATCCAGTTTGAGACTGCTTTAACTGCCCTGGCTCAATGCTAGGGAATTCTGGGAACTGCAGTTTTGTGAGACATTTAACCTTCTCTGCCAGAGAGCTCTGTTGCAGCAATAAACTGCAATTCCTTGGATTCCCTAGCACTGTTAAAGCACTTTCAAACTTGGTCACCCTTCTCTGGACACGTTCCCACTTGTCAATATCGTTCTTGAACTGTGGTGCCTAGAACTGGACACAGTATTCTAGGTGAGGTTTGGCCAAAGCAGAATAGAATAGACTGGATCATATGTCCGACTTGCATTCAGTTTATGGTCTATTAAGGGGTCTAGATCCTTTTAATATATACTATTTTCAAACCAAGAGACACCCATCCGATATTTGTGCATTTCAATTTTCTTGCCTGGATTTATCCTGTCTGAAATTCATGTTGTTAATTATGACCCAGTTCTCAAATCTGTCACAGTCATTTTGAATTCTGATCCTGTCCTCTGGATATTACCCCCCCCCCCATCATCAATTGGATGTCATCTGCAGATTTGATTAGCATGCCTTCTATTTCATCATCTAAATCATTTAAAGATGTTAAACAATACAATACAGGAACCCTGAGGCATCCCAGTATTCACTTCAGGATGCAGAGAAACCATTGCTAAGTATTCTCTTATCTGTCAACCAATTACAGATCCACCTAACTATATCACTGCCTAGTCCGCTGTTCATCAACATGCCTGCAAAAATATCATGGGGGACCTTGTCAAAACTCTTACTGAAACCAAGCGATACTAATATATCCACAGCACTCCCTGATCTACCAAGCTTATTAGCACTATCTAAAAAGAAAGATATAAGATTAGTTTGCCATGACCTGTTTTTGAGAAACACATGTTGGTTCTTAATAATTACAGCATTTTTCTAACTGTGTGCAGACTGTTTAATGATCTGTTCTAGAACCTTTCCTGGCCTGGACATCAAATTGACTGGTTGGTAGTTGCTTTGGTGCTCTTATTTTGTTGTTGTTGCTGTTTTTGAAGATGGCAACATTTGTCCTCTTCCAATCTCCTGGATCTTCTCCTGTCCTACAAGAAGCCTCAAAGATTACTGACAGTGGCTGTGAGATTACATCTGCAGGTCCCTTGAGTATTCTTAAATGCAGCTCATCCAGCCCTGGTTACTTGAATTCATTTAGAATAATTAGGTATTCATTTACTACCTCTTTGCCTATTCTGGGCTGTAGTCTTCTCATGGTGTGATTTATTTGATTTTCACCAGTTAGAGCACTGTTTTCCTTCTGGGTGTAAACTGAGGCAAAGAAAGTATTAAACAGTTTCGTCTTCTTTCTGTCCCCTGTTAGCATTTGAAATAAATAAATTGCAGCCTTTCAGCAAAGGAGAGGATCCAGGAGATTGGAGGAGGGCAAATGTCCCCATCTTCAAAAAGGGCCAGAATGATGACCTGAGCAACTATCAACCAGTCAATTTGAAATAAATTAAATAAAATTAATAAAGAAGCATTTCACTGTCTTCCCTATGCAGTGACCCTACCATTGTTCTTCCTCTTGCTTTGAATGTCATATTCTTCCTCTTGCTTTGAACATAGCCAAATAACCCCTTTCTATTATTTTAAACCTCTCTAGCAAGCCTGAGCTCATTCTGGTTTTGAGATGGCTTCAGTATAAGAATTGCTGAGGGGTAAAATAGTAAGCAATCAATTAATCCGCAAGCCCCAACAACCCATGACTCCACCAAGGACATCAAAACCATGCCCTCTCAAGCCTTCAGGGCAGGGAGAGGGTTGCCATATTGAGCTTCATGGAATTTGAGCACGGGTTGCTTTTAAATATAAGATGCTTTTTATTTTTCTTAAAAGTTCAGCAGCACATCGGAGTTTTTAAAAAACTCTTGGGTGAATAAACCAGTGCCAGTTACTTGCTAATTTGTAGTTTGTCAGTTAGCTCTAAAACCTCATCATCTGTCACCTTTACTTGACACGTCTCCTCAGATGCCCTCTCTGAAACAATCTTGCACTGATGCAATGAATACATTATGCTTTTCTGCAGTTTCTCTGCCCTCCTTAGGTACTCCTTTCACTCATTTGTCATCTAAAGGTCCTGCCACCTCCCTGGCTGTTTGTTGTTTGTTTTATGACTTTAGCAATTTCTCCCTCAAATTGCTTGCCTTATCACCGGCAAACATTTGTTTTTGCTGGAGTTTTGTGCTCTCTTATTTGAGAAAGACTTCTACTTTTTAAAGGAAGCATTCTTCCCCGTTATGGCTTCCTTACATTATAGTTTGCTCAACTGGCATAATTTTAGAGTTGTTTGTACCCTTTTTAATTTGTGATATCGTTTTCTCCAAGCCTCTGATATGATGGTTTCCATGCCCTTTATATTTCCTGACCTTCCTTTATTCTCCTTCTTCAACTTTTATTTAATTAATCTTATTTCTTGAAGAAATTGCATTACATGTGATACTGTTGGATATTCTAAATATTTTTCTGTTTACATTATACCTATTTCTAAATAGTTATCACTAACCAGATTTCAAGCATTGCTTGCTCTTAAATCAAGGTCTACTTCCTCTCTTGTTGACTCCATGACTAACTGTTCTAAGACAGAATCATTAATTGTATCTATAAATGTTTCCTCTTATCATGATCTGTGTGAACATTTACCTAGGCAATGTGAGCATAACTGAAGACACTTTTTAAAATATATAACATTGACTTTTTAGATTGCCTTCCTAATTTCTTACTCAGTCTCAAGATCACCTTTGGTTGGAGTCAGGTAGAAATGGTGGTTTAGACTGCCCCAGTATTATATTACTTTATTGGCCCAGTGCAATTATATATGTGTTGACTTGAAAGTAACTTCTAGTGACATAGGGGCTTACTCCTAGGTACGTATGTGTAGCACTGCAGCTTTCATGTCCGTCTGTTCCACTCGTAATTCATTTTACTCATTGTCCTGTTTGGGCCAAGTCATGTGTGTGCACATGATTAAACATTGGTTCAGCTGCTTTGTTCTTCTTTTAATTTTTATCCTAATAGGACATCAAGAGAGATGGGAATGAAATCTGCATTTCCCCCTCCTCTCCTTGTCCCTTACTGCTTTAAGGCTTTTCCATAAGCTGGGCTGAGGTGGATGGGAGATGATAGAAAGAAAACACCATAAACCAAGGGGATTCATCAAAACACAACAAACTAAGCAGCGGGAAATGATGTTTCCCTCCTCTGCTCATACTCCTTTTATTAATGTCAACCATTAATCCCTCCTTTATAGATGAACTAGCAAAGGGGTTTGAATACATATTTTGACAGCATGAGGGACAGTACTAGCCTTGGAACAGCAGCCATTTTCAAAGCCCATGTTGGTCTGGCTGCTTAACAATATTTATACCGGAGTTGGTGGAATTGTGCCCTGCAGGCTGTGTTCATCACCCAAGGCTATTTTGAGGTCCCCAGAGCACCCCAACATTTCCAGTTTTTAGCAGGGTGGTATGGTCCCACCAGGCCCAATGTGGCCCCTCAGCCTCTGATAGTAGACCACCCTAGATTTGTATTCTGTCTTTCTAGAGTTGTTCCAGATAGCTCATAACATTACTTATAAATAAACTGTAGCCTCCTTTCAGTCTCCCAAGTGCCTTCTTTCTTGTTATTTCTAAGCATTTATGCCCCAGACAGTTAAACAGTGCCTCTCTCTCATTCAGATGTGTTTTGCAGTTTCCATCTGGGCAGGTGTGATATGCTCAGTTGGCCCTTCTTACTGAAAGGATGATTATCAATTTGCTTCATTTATATGATGCCTTTCTCCCAAGATGGGACCCAAGGTGGCTTCCAAAAATAAAAAAAAATATTTACAATATTTTTTAAAAAAAGGACTAAAGAGTCCTATATCAAACATTTTTTTTAAAAAGCCATACAAAAGTTAAAAACAAACAAAACACACTCATAAATAAAAACCATCCCTGCTTAACCATTAAAAGCTTGCTTAAACAAAAATGTATTTGCCTGCTGGTTGAAGGAAAGCAGGGAGGGAGAAAGCCTAATGTCTGGTGGAAGGGAGTTCCGGAGGGTAGGAGAAGGTTCACTCTTGGGTCCTCATTAAATGAGCTTGCGATAGTGGTGGGCCTCCCCCTGATGATCTTAGGGTTCTGGCAGGTTTGTATAAAGAGATACAGTCTTTCTGATAGTCTTGGCCTAAGGCATATAGGGTTTGATATTCATCAGGATCAAACTACACTTGCTTGGTACATCCATATATTATAAATCTGCATATATACATCTGAGTTCAGTTTAGTCCTGTGTGTGTTGACTTAGAAGGAAGCCTTCGCTGTGTTCTGTGAGGCTTACTCCCAGGACTGCAACCTCAGAGGACAAAAGATAGGCGGCGGCGGGTGTGTGTGTGAACCATCTTCTTTCCCATGCTTATCTCTTTGCTTGGAAGGGCAACCTATGCCCTGAAGGGGGCATGCAACTCCTTACCCCCCTGTTCCTGCACGTCTAAATTTCAGTGACAGAGCAGGCAGGAACAGGAATCCCCTCCCCAAATTTCTTTTGAAAATGAAGTGTTGGGGACTGTATTACCTCTTTTAAAGCAGATCTACATTTCTGAAAAACCAGTGCTATTTATACTATTTTAATAGACTCACCTTGTACTTTTGTTTCCAAAGGAAATTCTGAGCAGTTTGCTGTTGCTATCACCACTGCTGCTTCACCAGAGTTCAGCAAGCCAGCAACTTTGGTGATGCAGAGGGAAGTGCCAACCTTCAGTGCATTCAGAGTATCACCCATAAACTATCTATTCCCCTGCTGTATGCTCTTCATCTCATCCAGGCACTTATGAATCAGCTGGGCTTAGTTATATAAAGTACAAAAGAGGCTGGAGCTGTTAGAGTTAGCAATCTTTGCCTGTCTGCACAAAATTCTAGTTTGCATGTTTGCTAACGTTCTGATTGTCTGCTCTTCCACATGCACTCGCTTTCTGCATTACTCTAACTGATGGCCATTTTATGTTATCTCTCTCCCTCTCTCCCATTACACCATGTATTGGACTGTGTGCAAGTATTAGTAAGTAAGACTACTTTGTATGGTTTACAAAGATAATAAACTAAACTTATTTCTTTTCTCCCTGGGTGTGGGAGTGGGGTGGAACTCATTGTCGTTCAGCTTCTGCCCTGCCAATTTGATTGCTCTGCTTGTGAGAGCCACTACTATCACACTTTCTGTCAGGAGTATCTGATTGCATGGAGAAAAGCTGTAAGGTGAGTGTCATGGGAAGGGAGCACCCCCTCCTTCATATTTTACCTACGTGTCAAATACAACTGCATTTCTCTTTACTTGGAGCAAAGTTTGATTTAAATAAGATCTCCTTCCTTGGGAGGATAAACACATATAACTTCATTTTTACTTATTCTTTTCTTGTTTTGCTTCTGTCTACCTCCCTTTCCATCTGTCATCCCCCAACTGGTTGCTTGAAATTGTAACTTCCCTGGGGTGGAGGTCTGTTGCTTTTTATTTCATTTTAAAACATATACTGTCAGAACATAAAAACATGAGAAGAACCCTGCTGGATCAAACCAAAGACCAAAGTCTACTCTACCATACTGTTCTCACAGTGGATAACCATATGCCTATAGGGAGCCTACCAGCAGGACATGAATGCAAATGGCAACCTCCTGCATATACTGTGGTCAACAATATACCATATATTTCTTAAATCCAAGGGTCACTATGCAAAGTAACATTATTAAAATAACATTATGAAAAATATACTTTAATGTTATCATGCTTTCCTGATGCTTTAGAAAAATGTTCCGAGAAAACCTCTGACATAAGTCTACTTTATTTCCTTTTAATTTAATTACATGTAATTTAGCAGTTATTTCAGTCCAGTGCACAATCAGTTCACATCTTCTTGTACTCTATCAGTTTTGCTATGAAGTTTTGTTCCTTTTGGCCTTTTAAGTGGGCTGGCTCTCACGGAAGAGCACCTCCTGCTTACAAACGGGATTGCTAAGAAAATTGAAAGCAGGATGCTAACAGTGGAAGTTCCCATTGTCATGCACAAGTGCCTGGAAAGTGTGTCTCTCAGCACTTCCAAAAAACCGCTCCGCACAGATTTAAGAAGTGATTAAGGATGGTAAATTGCTGCTAAGGTTTTACATCTCTCCAACTTGAGAATACTTCAGCAATGGTATGGCATGCTCAAATCAGAGCAGCCTTGGTAAAAGAGACCTATTGGACCAAATGTCCCATGAGGGTAGTCTCAGAATTTGCAAGAACATTTGCTCAAGATCAGTAAGCTCTTTCAGGGGCATTGTTATATTATAAGGCAATATTGAAGGGACACAGAGAGAAAGACAGAGAAAGGGAGGAAGTGTGTGTGTGTGTGTGTGTGTGTGTGTGTGTGTATATAGAGTCTTTCCCCTTATATGTGCTCTTTGTCATTCTGGCATTTTACTTTGCTTCCCTCTTTCATTTTTCTCCCTCAATACTAAAAATGAATTTTTAAGCTCTCCTGGTCAAGGCCATGCCCCTACTTTATTTCTTCCCTTGCAAAGACGTCCATATACAGGAGGGTCAAGAAGGAGAGTGATAAGGATTCAGTAGTAAATATCTAGGAGATTGGCAGCTGCACCTATCCTGTATTATAATGATGAAATGAAGAGAGCTTGGAATAACCAGGAGTGCTTTTTAATATGGAAGAACTATGGATGTAATTTGATGTGTGACTCATAACACTGTCTGCTTTAGTAGATTTATGAACTTCAGTAAGGATCTTGAATTACTCTTACTGGTGACTTTGACTTTGGACCCTGAGCAGGACTGCCTTTCACATTTTGCCTTCAGGCTGCCTGGATGATGCTTCTTTTTCTGCTTATCCTGTATATGACCTGAGCTTTTCCACTATAAGTTCCATGATATACAATGGCATAGTGCAATGGTGTATTGTTACCCTAATTGCAGGGGGTCCTGATAGGGCAGCCACTTCTTGACTTCAGTGGGGAAATTAATTTAGTTCAATAGGAAGCAGTGAGATGGCTAGGGAACGGCCATGGTTTTGGGAAAATGGCAGGGCAATCAATATAGATGTTTCACACAGAAAGCTGTCATCTTTAGAGGGAAGTGAAGTGCCCTTTAATTTCCAACCTGTGGGAATTACCTGATGCATTGGCCTCCATCACACACCTGCATGAAGGGATTATGCAGGTTCCATCTTTAAAAAAACTTTTCTTGTCTATGTGCACTAGCATTCTCAAGCCAAATCTGCCACATCTCCCTATTTAGGCAGGTTATTGTTCTTGCATTGGGGTACCTCTAGAGGGAAATTAAAACATCCCTTTTAATTTCAAGTTGATATCAAAGTTCAGCTAGGGGTGATGGAGGACTCATTCAGGGGGTAACAGTACCTTGTATAAAATGGTAAAATCAAGGTTTGATTTGGGATTATTATTCTTTTATATATATATATATATATATATATATATATATATATATTCAAGCCATGGATGGTTGCATCCGTGGATACAGAACATATGGATATGGAGGGCAGCCTGTATTTCTTCACTGCTTTAGGTTGGTGAAAAAATCATAGAGGGGAAAGCAGCTGCATGTGTGGGTAGTGATGATATTACTGTTGTGTACTATATGTTGTTTAAGATGGTATGCAAGCAGACTATCATCATAGGTTTATCAGGTCACACCCTCGATGAGCATGAGATCACTGGGAATAACAAAGGCAATTAAAGAAGAGTAATAAAATGTGGTTGTTCATTTAAATCAAGATGCAGTTGAAAGCTCAGGCTGTAGCTATCCAGTACAAATCTCACAGGCCTCTTTATAGGATGAGAATAGTAAATTCCTCAGGAAGTGTCCATATAATCAGGGCTGGAGATGAATTTAGGTTATTGATAAGGCAAATCATGGCTATTAGAATCAGACTGGAGCATCACTGTTGGAGAGAATAAAGCTTCCAAAAATCAGTTTAAGATGCTATGAACGTCTCTTTTTCCAGTGTAGGATCTCACTGCTGAATGGCTAAACTTAGTTATACAAATGCAGGGAGAGCAGTGTTGGCTGTAAAACAAATTCCAAAGTCCATATTGTGGACCGCTATAAGGCCAACATAAAAAGGGTGCAAAATGCTGTGTCCAAGCTTTTCAGATGAAGAAACATTGCTCTTCTTTTATTGCTTTAGTCATTCCCAGTGATCTATCTTCCTTTAATTTCTCTAATACCCTTTTAGAGTAAACTAAGTCAGTGCTATAGCTACATTTCCTAGTGGTGCATTTTATTAGTGAATTGCCAGGGCAGATTGTGGCTTCTATTTCAATGGAATGGTGAATCCACTTTGAGCTTTAATGTTACCGTATATACTCGACTATAAGTCAACTTCATGTATAAGTCGATGGCAGGTTTTGTGGCCAAAATTATGGATTTTGATATGACCTGTGTATAAGTCAAAGGTAAAACTTAGGGGGATGGAACAAAAGATTTAAAGGATGCAGTGAAGGAAAATAATGCCAAAGAACTGACCAAATTCAAGCAGGTATAACTATTTGTGCTTACATTAAAGGCTGGATGGATGAAAGAGTAAAGGGGGGTCAGTGCTTTCAGGGCAGATTAAACTTGCCTTTCACCAGCAAATGGTTTTGAGTGAGTGAGTGAGTGAGTGAGTGAGTGAGTGAGTGAAATACAGTATTTACATTGCCCCATGGATAAGTCGATTCAGGTTTTTGGGTCAATTTTTCAACCTGAATTTCTAGACTTATTCATGAGTATATACAGTATATCTTATATGAAGTAGACCTCTTTAGATGAGGAAGAGTAAAGCCAAGGTAAAAGGCTCCATTGAGAGCCAGAGGAGGCCGGCTGTCCTGGACTGGAAGTGGCAGAAAGGGAATCCAGACTGTCCCATACCTAGACCCTCACAATGATCAGAAAATGGAGACAGCATTACCTCATCCTGTCCTGTGGAGATTGAAATGCATGTTGCAAAATAATGGGAACTGATCTCATCTTCCTTATAAAGAAAACATTATGCTGATTTACAGGCAGCCACAAGTTAGCACAGACGAATCCATTTCTTTGCAACAAATGACCGTTCTAATACCCCCCTTTCTTTCATTTCTCACTGTGTGGATTTCTGTACTATGGCGGTGTGAAACTTAGGTTATACTCTTTGTGACTCCCTGACTGACATTGTACTCTGCTAAGACTGCCTTACCCTTATTCCTGCTTTCCTTGCTATTCTGTGTATGGCCCTGGACTGGCTTGCTTTCTCGACTGGCTATTCCCCTAGGCTATACATATACTCATGTGGGCACTTGCCATCCTTCAACAGAACATTTAGTCTGAACTTTAAAAGGAATCCAAGGTGCTAAACCCCTTTCCCCTCAAACAGGACTTAACACTTTGGGTGGCTCTTCAAAGTTCAATTTAAAAGCTGAAGTGGATTTATCATGCCACTGACATAAAAGCCATCAACCATGGCTGGCTAATTGTCCCTTGTAGAAAGAAATATTGTTGGTTCTCCGGCATCTACTACCAATTAGTTGCTTTCATTTGTCCTTGATTTCTGTTATTAGGAGAGAGGGATGGGGAAAGTCTCCCCATACACCCCCCTTATACACATTACTACCATGTTTATTAACTTTATAACCTTGGAACTAGCTTTGTAAGTTAAGCCATGATAAATAATTGTCTTTATTCACTCAAAGATGCAAATGTACAGGAAATATGAGGCACTAGAGCTTTTTGTTCTCCCCAAAACTTTGTCGTGTCCAGAGTTGCCTTTAGTGTCGAGAGCTTTGATAATTGAAATGTTAGACTTCTGAAAATGGAATGAGCCTTGTTATTTTTCTTCTTAGCATGACACTCTAGGTTTTATGCTTTTAATCACCATCTGCTGTTCAATAAATGCCAAATTGCTCCTAATGGTCTCTTCTAGCATAGGGTTTTTAATTTGCTTTTGCACTCAATGTTCATTATTGGCAATTCAGTGCTTCTCATATAAGGTTTTCATTTTTTCACATAGTACCTTGGGTCCTTTTGAGGCAAATAGTGGATGCATATTTCTTTTTCTTAAAAAAAAAATCACACACACACAGAGACACACAGACAAAGACACACACACTTTATTCTTTAAGGCAGTAAAGGGATATAGAGAGTCTATAAAATGTTCTCTTAGCAACACCAGTGATGGCAGCTTTCCCTGCAGAGCATAACGTGTGCATAGTAATAGACCTCAAGAAAGCCTTTTGAGAGCCACTGGCTATCAAAGTATATTAGAAAGTGAAATATAGAAAGAAATTAAGAAGATGGTGGCTGGTGGCTGGGGCGTGTGGTGGAACACTTTTGCAGGTGCCCTACATGTCCATACATAATGTGCAAGGCAGCATGTGTTTAAACCTGGTGGATTTGCTTATCTTTGGCAAATGATTTCCTGCTACTGTTTAGAACTCTCCATAGAGCTCATAGTTGTGTAAAGACTTTGAACAACAACATGAACAATGATCCCAATTGAAGTGTTTGTTTCTATTCACACTTACTTCAGTGCAAGTCTCTTCAAAATCAATGGGGCTTACTTTTAATAGGATTTCAAGAGGTATAGTTTTATTAGTCTGCTGCAGTAAACAGAGTAAGTTTGTGACATCTTAATAACTATTACATTTATTTTCGGATAGTTTCTTTGGGCACTGTTCACTTCATTAGATGCCCAAAACATTACCGTAGATTGAAGATAAATATACCCCTTTTGGATGCATACACAATGCAAAAAAGTGAGCTCAGAGAGCACTGGAGTTCAGAAAGGAAAGACAATGATAATTGCTTTACTGTGGCCTTAAACATGGGATGTAGAATCATAGAATCTTACAGTTGAAAGGGCCATCTAGTTCAGCTCCCTGCCTTGCAGGAATATAACACTCCTAAAAGATTCCCATCTATCCTCTGTTTAAAGACCTCCAAAGATAGTACATCCACTCTGAGGCAATCTATTCCACTGTCAAACACCCCTCACAGTAATGTAATATATATATATATATATATTTGCAAATGTTTAGGTGGAATCACTTTTCTTGTAATTTAAATCCATTAGTTTGTGTAATTTAAATCCATTAGTTTGTCTCTGGAGCAGCAGAAAACAAGCTTAATCCATTTTCTGTATAACATCCCCTCAGATATTTAAAGATGGCTATCATGCACCTCTCAATTTTTTCTTCTCCAAGCTAATTATATCCAACTCCCTTAAGTTGTTCCTCATAAAACTTGGCTTCCACATCTTCAATGATCTTGGTGATCCTTCTCTGGACACATTCCAGATTTCTGACATCTTTATTGAACTGTGATGCTCAAAATGGGACACATATCCTAGGGTTGCATGAGCACTGCAGAAATAATGCAGTTCGACACCACTTTAATTGCCATGGTGCAATGCTATGAAATTCTGGGATTTATAGTTTTGTGAGATGCTTTATTTCTGCAGTGCAGACACATGCTCACACCCTAGGTTAGGCCTGATCAAAGCAGGACAGAATGGGGCTACTACTTTCCTTGATGTAGAAACTATACTGCTATTGATGCAAATCAGAAGACCTTTTGTTGACTGCTCACATTTAGCTTGTAGTCTTTTAAGACTCGTAGATATTTTTCATATGTATTGCTTTCAAGCCAGGTGTCGCCCGTCCTATATTTCTGCATTTCATTTTTCATGCCTAAATGTAGTACTCTAGGTTTATCTGTTTAAATTCATTTTGCTAGTTTTGGTCCAGTTCTCCAATCTGTCATTGTCATTTTGAATTCTGTCTTCTGGGGTATAAGCTACTCCCTCTAATTATCATCTGCAAACTTGATAAGCATGCTTTCTATTTCATCATCTAAATCATTTATTAAGACCAACACCAGGTCCAGGACAGAGCCCTAAGACTCCCCACTAGTCACTTCCCTCCAGACTGAAGAGCAACTGTGGCTGAGTACTATCTGCGTTCAGTCTGTCAGCCAATTACAAATTCATCTAATTATAACACTAATTATGGTGCTTATATGGTGTTTATGGCAGTCAGAATGTGGTTTCAGGGTTGGACTATGACTCTGAAGACCAGGGTTCAAATCCCCACTGAGCCATAAAACCCATTGGGTGACCTTAGGCAAGTCACACTCTCTCAGCCCCAGAGGATGGCAATGTCAACCCCCTCTAAAGAAATT
Source organism: Sceloporus undulatus (assembly GCF_019175285.1). Lineage (NCBI taxonomy): Eukaryota > Metazoa > Chordata > Lepidosauria > Squamata > Phrynosomatidae > Sceloporus > Sceloporus undulatus. The sequence goes on along the minus strand of NC_056524.1, from coordinate 139,373,814 downwards.
AGCAAAGAAAACCCCATAATAGATTTGCCTAAGGGTTGCCACAAAATCGGAAGTCACTTGAAGGCACACAACAACAAATGGTGCTTATGCATATATATCTCCTATACAGGATTCCAACCAGAGAGATTGGAATTGAAGCTATTGCATGTATATGTTCATCCAGTACAGTGGTACCTCGGGATACGAAATACCCAGGTTACGAAATTTTCGGGATACGAAAAAATCCCATAGGGAATCATTGTTCCGGGTTACGAATGTTTTTTCGGGTTACGAAAAAACTTTTGGTGCTTTTTTCGGCTTTTTCGCACGGAATCGCGGCTTTTCCCCATTAGCGCCTATGGCAATTCGGCTTACGAAGGCTTTTCGGGTTACGAAAGCGGCCGCGTTACGAATTAATTTCGTAACCCGAGGCACCACTGTATATGTATCTTTCTGGACAGCAAAATTAGACAGTATATTTGCTGC
>NC_056524.1:139372799-139373339 GCF_019175285.1 Sceloporus undulatus | reverse complement strand
CTTGTTGAAGGGCAGCACTGCTTGACTTCAGTTACTTCAGTCTGCTTGTTTATATGCAAATAAATAAAATATTACAAAACACCACAACTCTTCAGTGCTGTGCTCCAATTAATCTAATATACTTTATTTGGATGGGTTAAAGGCACCTATAATAGCGTGAACCCACTATGGACTGAACTGAAGTGTTTCTGTGAAGAGAACCATGTGTACATGAATCCAGGGCACAATCTATCTAAAGACCCTTTAATTTCAGAGCAATGCAGTCTTTCATAGGCAATGCTAAATGGTTGACAGGTATGGTCCTTGAAGAAGAGAGGAGGGGGTTCTCAGAATCCGACTTTCCTGCCTCCAGTTTTTCTCCAACATAGAATAACTCCTCATATGAGAACAGTATGGACATAACAAATCGAATGTTCATGGCTAATAGTAATAGAAGGAAATAAGAGAAAGACTGCCATAAAGAAGACAAGCCCTCCTCCCGACCACCATCTTGAGGGGGAGAGAAGCAGGCCAGCAACAACAGGCCTCTGCCTGCTAAGA
>NC_056524.1:139346847-139372699 GCF_019175285.1 Sceloporus undulatus | reverse complement strand
AGCCAGCAACAACAGGCCTCTGCCTGCTAAGAAGACAAGCCCTCCTCCTGACCACCATCTTGCGGGGGAGAGAAGCAGGCCAGCAACAACAGGCCTCTGCCTGCTAAGAAGACAAGCCCTCCTCCTGACCACCATCTTGCTTGTCTTATTGCATGTTGTTTTTATGATGTGTTAATTTTTATTGATTCTGTGAACCGCTTTGATCACCTCGGAAAAGCGGTATAAAAATAAAACATATTATTATTATTATTCTTTTACGTTCAGCAGGCAATGTAAAGAGTGACAGGAGCAAACAAGTGAAAAATGTTAAATTGTGATCTGATTTGGTTTTTGAAAGACATTCATTATAAGTTAATTCATTAATGCTATTTGTTGAGGCTTGAGACACAGGAAAAACAACTCATTTGCAAGTAATTAAAATAGGATTACTTTCGAAGTACAATTTCATGTGCTGATGAAACATTTATATTTGAATTACTTTTAATCCACTTGAAAGGCAAACTTAGATGTTTCATCAGCAGATAAATTGGCTATTTTGTTAATTACCAATTAACCAATATTCCAGTTCAACATCTGCATTCAAGAGAAAATTAAGGGTTTTCTTATCTTCTGAAAATAAAGCCTCATGAGGCCTTGATCTTAAATGAATAATTTTACTCTGCTGATTTCTGGAAAGTCTTTTTTTCTGGCCAGTTCCTCAGGTAATACTGCAGGCTTACATGTCATGGTTGTTCTCACACTTGTTACAGCTACCTTGGTATGTGGGAATCTTGCTGCTTACCAGATCAGCAGTCTGGATTTGTTAGCTATTCAGAATGGGCAAAGGACCTAGTCTCAGGAGTTTATCACATTGGGGCTAATTTTGGCACATTTATAGCATCCCACACATAAAGTGAAAATGGTGAGTAATTGCGTGAATGATTATCTCACTCAATTGAGCAAATGAAGTGATATCGCAAATGCATTGTCGCTGAAAGTAAACAGATGTCTGTGAATGCTTCTTTGTGACCATTTTAATGGCAGGTTTTGTGTGACATCATGTGAAATTGTTCCATGTAACTACACGATTTTTCTGGGATATTCACAGGATAAACTCCTGATCTCCTTTGTATGATAAACTCCTCAGTCCAGTGCAGTATGTGGGAAAGTCTTTCCTCACTCTTAAATGGATCAACATTTTTTCAGGCCAGTGTGCCAAGGACTGGGATGTATTTGTGCTACTGGGTTCAACTATTTTTTTCTTTCCTAGAAAATCACTGTGGATCAGCACCTGATGGCTTACATAATGTCACTGGTCTTCAGAATATCTTTTTAGATAGTGCTGCTTTAAGATAACATCTGGTTTACTAATCTGCCTGTCTGTCTATCTAGCTTCTTCATTATCCTCTCTCTCTCTCTCTCTCTCTCTCTGGAGTTTTTCACACAGCTAAAAAACCTGGCTTACCTTTCCCAGTTTGAATTCTCTTCTGGGATGCAGTTGGATATTATCTCTCACATTTTGCAAAGTCAGGAGCTTCCCAGCTTTGCAAATTGGCCAGCTGAGCACGACTTCTAGCTGGCTTTTAGGTGGGTTTTAGACAGGAGGCAGCACTGGTGGCAAAATGCAAGCAATAATATCAAGCTGCTCCCCGGAAGAGGATTCAAACTGATAAAGATAATCCGGTTTTTTTAGTTGTGTGAAAAACTCCTTGATGATGTCACTTTCCTTTGCTACATGGAGAGACAGTTCTGCTGGTGGTTTTCTATAAGACTAAATGTACTTTCTGGAAGCTTGGAACCAAACCTGAGCTGTAAGGTTCTGCTTAATCTCCTTGATATCATTTTTCTTCTCCACTGGCAGGTGTAAGATGAAGATGTAGGCCCCCTGCCATAGAGCCAAGTTAAAAATGCAGAAAATCAGTCACAGATCTCCTGATGTCATACCTAGTTTGTCCCACAGCCATTCATCTCAAGAATGAAACAGTTATTCCAAAAAGTTGTCAATACCATCTTTCTCATTTATACAAGAAAGAACAATCAGCCTTTAGAAACCACAAAATCCAAATCCATTGAGGCTACCCTACAGAAGGAGGCATCATCTGGTACACTTAGATACCTATCTGGAAAATTATATTTGGTTTATGATTTTTGTTTATATTTTTCCCCAGAAGAATATCATTATTGCTTTAAAATCATATTCCCTTCACATCTTAGTGTAACCTCTTTCACATGTACACAAAACATAATAAAATATTTAATTGGATTTTAATTGGAATTGAACACCTGTAAAAAGAATACTTAGTGCTCTAAAAAAGTGTAAGCCCCCCTCCCACTTTTCTGGCAGCACACTACTCATTTCTCTAATGATAAAATATTTATCTGTAATTTAATCAAGCAAAGCTGTTGCTTTTTTCACTGAGTATTTTTCAAAATGTCAAATCATAAAGCTGCTTGAAAAAATGAATCAGTGAATAACTCTCAGCAGTTTACAAACAATATTTTGCTAACTATTCAAAATGAGGCAAGGTTGAAAGAACAGCATTAACTCAAAATGACATTGGATGAGAGCCTATTTCTTAGCAGAAAATTATTATTTCAGTATTGGGATTATTGTAAGTGCTATTATTATTATTGTTATTACTACTAATTTGTATTCAGCCTTTTCCCCAAAGCTGGCACTCAGAATGGCTTACAAAGCCAGTACAAGTAAAAACATACCAAAGTGATACATTAAAAAAGAATTAAATTATTACAGTATTAAAACAGATTGGATGTTAAAAGAATAAAATACAGTTTAAAAAAAGATAAAAATGTTTTAAAACAGCCTGTTCTTTTAAAGTTTTATGTTTTAAATATCTTTCTGAACAGGAAGGACTTAACCTGCCAGTAGAAGGACAACAAGGAAGGGGCCATTCTGGTCTCCTTGAAAAGGACATTCCAGAGTCTAGGGGCAGTCACCAAGAAGGCCATCACTCATGTCTCCACAGACCATGGTTTGGTGGTGGTGGGACTGAGAGAAGGGCCTCTCCTGAATATATCAGAGTCAGATGGCTATAGATCTTAACCAGCACCTTGAATTGTGCCCAGAAACAAACTGACAACCAGAAATGTTTTTTTCAACAGGGGCATTGTATGGTCTCTGTAATCTGCCCCCATTAACAGCGTGGCCACAGTAATTTAGGCCAGCTGAAGTTTCCAAGAACTCTTCAAAGGCAGCCCCAAGTAGAATGTGTTACAGTAATCTAAACAAGGCATTTACTATCAAGGCCAGACCCAACGCCTCAAGATATGGGCACAGTTGGTGCACAACCTTTAAATGTGTAAACCTGGTCACTGCAGAAACTTGGCCTTCAGGTTCAAAGCTGAGCCCAGAATTACCCCCAAAGCCGTGAATTTGTGTCTTCAGAGGGAGTGTAACCCCATCCAACACAGGTTCCCTCGTCTCTCTGCTCTGCCTTCCAATTGACCAGGAAGCACCTCTGTCTTTTTTAAGATTGAGTTGCAACTTGTTTGCCCTCAACCAGTGCATTACTAACGATGGACACCATAGTGTCATAGTGAGGAACTATGTACTTGTCCAACCAAAATCAGACATAGGGCAACACTATGTGTGTCTACTAGTTTCTATGTATGGCTATGAAAGCTGGACATTGAAGAAAGCTGACAGGAAGACAATCAATTCATTTGAAATGTGATACTGGAGGAGAGTTCTACAGACACCCTGGACTTCAAAAAGACAGATGAACAGGTCTTCTTTGAACAAAACTATTGGAAAATTCAGTAGCTTTTGCACCTATTCCTGCTGTACTCTTGTCCACTAGGGATGAAATGGCTTGGATACAGAGAGGTTAGGAGCGTGACCTTTCTTTTCCTGCCTGCTTGCTTTTTTTGTCTATCCCAAAGCATTGTGGGCAGATTGCACCATCTAGCTCAGCTCTCAAATCACTGCCCATTTTTGTACCAACTTGGGACTGACAACTCTTCTTTTTGTTTCTGGCCTCTGCCATATGCTCTCACACTCTCTTCATGGTAGAAGACATGCTGAAGCACCTCTGCTTATGGTCTTTAATCTTCTAGAATAGTTCAGTGAGGTTCAGGCTGTTCTGTCTAAGGAATGGATTTCGTTAATAGATGTACCTCCTTTCAAAAGATCCTAAAACCTAACCAATAGAATGAGAGAGGTAAAAGATAGGAAAAGATGTATTAAAATAAGAGGATTGAAAGAACAATTTCATGAGGATCTTTATGACAAAGTAGTCCTGACTTTGGCAAGTTTGATTCAATGTTCTCCGGAGTATCTGGATATGCATGTGGATAAGATTTTTAGGATAAATACATATGCAGCCCGCAATAAGAACCTCCCTAAAGATATTGTAGTTTATTTTACAAGAGAGAGAATAAAGGATAAAATCATTCAAGCAAGTTATGGGGAAAAAAGACCCTAAAACCTATTTTCCGCCTCCACTTGGTTCTTGCAAACTGGCCTCCCTAAGGTGGGCACTTCTACTGTTGATGGGAAAAAGGCTCTAATTGGCTCCCCCCCCCCCAATAATAATCTCTCTACATTCAGCCCATTGAACAAAGTCGTGCCTGAAATCTCAGTAGAACCAAAGATAAATAAATTGAAGCTCTTGTAGTTTGGACATATTGTGAAACAACATGACTCATTGGAAAAGACTGTAATGCTGGGCAAAATGGGAGGTAGTAGGAAAAGGGGGAGACCACACTGCTGCTGAATTGATTCAGTCAGGAGAGCCACAGCCCTAAGTTTGCAAGTCCTCCAGGGATCATGGAGGTCTCATATTCATAAGGTGACTTCATGGCAAATAACAACAATTACAACAAACTAAACTATGTAGCCTTGGGACTAAATCCCAGTGTATACCAAGTCCAGAGACACAAAGAATTCCAGAGGCAGGATTCTAAACTAATAATGAGTTTTATTTTAAAAAAGGGAAACCAACAATCATATGGAAACACACAACCACACACACTCACAGGTACTAAGATATTCAAGGTGTTATGTTGGAACAGAGTAGGCCAGACTAATGGAGATGCTACATCTGAATGGATAGTTGTTCTTCTTGTTACAGGTCCAGAGATGATAGAGAACTCAGTCACTCCTGAGGCAAATAGGCATTGGTGAGCAAAGGAGGAGCTAGCCAAATAAAACTGGCAGCATGCATGCCTATTACTAGATTGAGCCAAGGAAACAAAGGAAGGGCACCAGTATTTATAGTGAATTTCAACCATGGGGCAAAATTCAAGGTATTGAAAAAGGTGAAATGGTGGTGCCTTCTTTGACATGGGTCTGGATCACTTTGAAGTTCACATTATGGTGTAAATGTGAGTTATGGGCATGCATTTTCAAGGCAAGAGGGATTAGTGTGCAGGGCTACCTGAGTTGTTGATGCTTTGGCATTAGCTCATTGTTGGCATTCCTCACCTCCTCCAGAGTGTCTGGAAAAACAGTGCCCAAGTGACTCCTAGTGCTGGCCTACGTGTGATGGAGAAATCCTAGTAATGTTGTCCACAGCAGGGCCATAGAAGGGCCACTTATGTCTGTATCTTATTGCAACTCTGAAATCAAAAGAGGAGGGGTCTATCCAGTTCTAACACAGGACTACAAAGAAGAAGCTGCAGTGGGCCTGTGCGCTTAGCTCCAGCCATGAGATCATAGAACTTCTGCCCCTTGTGAGAGAAGGAAGATCGCCTTCACACTGAGGATGCTTTCCTATCTGTGGAATGTCTGTGTGCAATTTTCTAGAGTTTTAAATTCTCCCTCAATAGAAAATTTGCCATTTTGTAGTATTTATCAGTGAACACGTGAGGAACTGGAAGGCAATTTGTGATTTTCTTTGGGGGCTGAGGAGGTGCTTCATGTATTACCCAGAATCTTTGCATCCATCTTGCCCTCAGGCATGGCAATGTCTGACTATAGCTTAGAATGAGCTGAAATGTTTTATATGTAGAGATTGGAAGCTCGATAAAATATGGCCCTAAATGCTTACAACTGTTGTTCTGTATCAGGTAATAGATTTCCCTCTAGTATGAGATTTATACATCTACCTTAAAAATAATTTAATTTATGATTTATGTGTTATGGAGACATTTAAGACATATTCCTGTTTCAGATGCTGGCATTACTGGGCAGTTCACCTTTATTATTATCAAACATGTGCTCAAACTTCATTTATGGATGAGGTATGAATATAGATTCAAGAGGCTGAAGCTGCATTGTAATTTTGCAGTTCACACTGTGCACATCTGAAAATATTGTGCCCAGCTTGTTCAAGAAAGTTACATATTTAACAAACTTTCCCCAAGAGTTCATTCTACCATTTTCTGTATTAAGCTAACAGTTGGGTGTTTCACACCGCCAGTGTTACAGCTATAAAACAGGGTTAATAATAAAATGCTGACACAATTAAAAAAAATAAATCTCAGTCTAATTCTTTTGCAATAAAATGTTAGGCAGAGAAACAGGAAATCATATTTGATGTGACATTTTAGCCACCAGCCGTTTTCTAGACCACAGCTGGAAAAAAAATTAGGACAAGTATATAGTTGTTCATATTTCCCTACCATGTGAGAAAAGCTGACAGCCTGTAGCATACCCCTGGAATGTATTTGCTGTTTTGATCATGTGGTTGGGCAGTTTTTATTTTGCTTTTCGTAGGCTAGATGTAGAACATCAACCTTGATGTCAAACTGGATAATGAACAGCAATATTCTTCTTCAAAAAGGAAAAAAAGAATTCAAATAACTGTCGTGTTGAATTAGAGCTCTTGTGGATAAGAAAATGCTTTGATTAAGCCCGTGGCATAGTTCTTGGAGCTGGTTTCAGCTTTCACAAATTCAGAATCTGTGATGCATTTTAATTTTTAAAAGATATTTATTTATTAATGTAGTTTTATAGCTCTTTTAATATACATTTCTGAAGCAGTATGCAATACAGATAGATTTCTAAATAAATCAATAGAGAGGCAGGTGACTGAGCTCTGCATACAATATTTGGATTCTCATGATCCATAAAGTACAAAAGTGTTGTGGCACATTAAAAACTACATAGACCACAGCAGATTTTTAAAATATATTTGTGTTAATCTGTCCCAGCATACACTAAGAAAAAAAGGGTGCAGAGAAAGAATGTAGCAACAACTTGAAAGCTGGTTTATTTTAGCATGAGCTTGAGTGTTGGACTGAGGACTTGTTTACATGGGCAATTTTCACTGAATAACCTTCAAATTTGCTGTCTCCTGTTTACTTGATGCATGGCCAAAACCCCATTTTGAGTCTTCACAATGCCTGCATCCGATTTAGGTCTTCCTCTGCATTTAAATAACTCACCTTTTCTGTGGGTCTTCACCTGTCTTTGCAGTGATGGCAGCAGCTGCATTCAGTCTCAGTCCCTGCAAGCTGCCCAGCGCCACCACTGCAGGAGTGAGTCACTATGAGATCAAAATGCCTAGCATTGAAAACATGGCTGGGCACCTCATTCTGACCTCAGTAGTGGAGGGGGGGGGGGGAGAACTGCGTGGTGCACTACAAGAGCCAAAATCCTGCAGCAAAAGAGAGTTGGGGTAGGGGTGATTCAGGGGGAATTTAGAACCAGAATACTTCAGGGGCACTTATCACAAGTGAAGGCAGGGCCCAAAACTCTGAAGACCAAGGTTCGAATCCCCACTTGACCACGGAAATCCATTGGGTGACTTTGGACAAGTCACACACTCACAGCCCTCAGAAAACCCTGTGATGGGTTTGCCTTGGGGTGCCATAAGTCAGAAATGACTTGACCAACAATAGGTTGTGGGAATGGGCCATTACAGTAGTTCATGAGTCTATGTAATGGAGTCCAGATCAGCTAAAACAGAAGTACAAATAGAAGAGTGGCTTTTTCATTTGAAAATGTCTTAATAAATAATAAGTCCCAGATATCCCCAAGCAAAGCCTAGACATACTTTTATTTTGTTTAAGACTGTGGTTTTGCAGGGAAAATAATAACTAGCTTATCAAAGCTTCAGCTGAAATAATTATTCTCTGCTGGATGTTGTGAAAATAATTCATTTAATAGATGTAGATCACTGAGAACAAAAATGTGATTGTTGCTGGAATTATAGGTAGTGTAATGTATTAACAGAAGAGTCAGCCTTCATTTAATAACGCCTGAACTAGTTTATGTAAATATATTGAAATTTTCTTTCTTTCTTTCTTTCTTTCTTTCTTTCTTTCTTTTTAAGAAAAGGTACTATTCTTCCTATTCAAAATGCTTATATAAAGATGTTTTTCCCCACTCACAGAGCTGTAATGATGCATTTGGATTACTGTAAAGCACTCTATATGTTGCTACCTTTGGAAACTATTCAGAAACTTTAGTGGGTCCAAAATGCTGTGGCCAAGTTCTGACTGAGGCATGTTAGGAAGTTTCAAAGTAGGGGAATTTCTTAATTGGCTCAAATTGCTGAGAGGGAGGAGTAACAACATCCTTGCAAGAAGACCATGTTCCTTAGTGTATACCAAAGGACCAAATAATCCCTTAAGAGATGATGCAGAGACAGGCTTCTCCAATTAAAGTCCAAATATTTATTAAAAGGGGAACACACATACCTCAATAAGCGCGCGTGCACACACACAGACACACACACGAAAGAGACTCAATGAAAGTAAAGGTGGGAGAGTGGAAAAGATTGCGAGGCAGAACTACGGGCCATACTTCCGAAGGCTTCTCTGGGATTCCAAGGTTGAAATGGATGATGGATAAGACACAGCTGCCAGAATTGGGGGGGGGGGGGGTGTTGGCTGAGGGAGCTCAAATCAGAGTTCAGTCTGAAAATAGCACACCTGAGTGAACAAATCTAGGGCTTCTTATAGGTGAAATCTAGCCTCTGGCCATGAGCTTAATGGGTTGGCCAAAGCCTGGACAAAGGTGTTTGATTGCCTGGGCTTTGTTAAGCCGAGGTGTAGGGTAGCCTGGTCAATGCAGTCAGGTCTTTACACAATCGGGGGAAGACAAACAGGTAGATGGGTGAGTCATTGATTTGATCACCGGCCCATTAAGTGTGAGACTAAGAAGAAACAGTCAGCATTGCATTGGTTTTGGAAGTGCTGGCTCCCTCATTTGCAACTCTCAGGCTATGGTTATTGTGGATGAATCCATTTGGTTTTAGGTTGTTTCAAATTATGTTTTATTGTCTATGTTTCTAGCTTTATTACCTTTTTTACAGATTACAATGATTTGTATTTTCTTGTTATATTGAACATTTTGTATGCCTTCTTTTGTGAGCTGCTTCAAGATTTCAGTTTGTTTAATTCATAATCTAGGGAGATCTTGTAGCGCCTTTGAGACTAACTGCAATAAAGAAGTTGGCAACATGAGCTTTCGTAGACTTCAGTCTACTTTCTCAGATGCATTTAGTGATTCATAACAACAATTCATAAATTTAATACATGAACGAAAAGACAATGTAGGTCGGGACAGGCATGCTTGAACTATAATGCTGCTTCTTGCTGTGTTATTAAATAAATGAAAGTTATAATGTACAGGAGAAAGCAAAACTAGAGAGATTCTCTTTCGTATTTTATTTTCTTTATACAGGCAGGATGAGGATGAGCATGTACTTGTAGTCCAGACACAGGTTTTTCGTCTCAGATGTGCATGCACTTGTGATAACAGGAGCTTTTAGGAAAACAACAACATATTTCTTGAATGGTATAATGACTGCTCAGAGTTGAATGATTAGGTTGCATTTGAAAACCAAGAACACAGACTGCTTCATTGTCTGGTTTGTGTTCTCTTTGCTCTCATTTGTCGCCCTATTGTTTACACAAGCATTGTGTATTTTCTGTGCTCAGTGTGTACTCAGAAAGAATATAAAAAAGGGCCAATCCACATCCTGGGCAAAAAGGTGCAGCTAATCTTGAAATGCAGGCACTGTTTGTTCATGCAGAACGGAGGCATTCCCCTGGGTGAAATTACTGTCATGGGGAAATAACCTGGGGTAGTCTGCCTCATGCAGATGAGTCTTGGCTTTTCAGCACTGGCTGTTACTGCAGGAAAATCACTTTGTCGCTTGTAAACGAAGCAAATGTCATATGTAAATCAAAGAGGTGCGATAAGCATACAACTTCATGCACCACATACATAAAGCTCTCTTTTGGAATCTGGCCATTCTTTGAGGGGCAGCTTGCGATTTCCTTCCTACAATCTGACATCATGGAACAAACAAGCACTTTGACAGAGGGAATTGCCTATCATCGAAACAGATGTTTTCACCAATTTGCATTTCCCCCCATAACTATTTAGCAGGCATTTTCTGTTAAAATATTGTAATATATGCAGAGATGATGATGTTAAATGTGCAAAGTACTTTCATAAGACATGTCCTGTGGTTTTTATGCTAATAATTTTCAGTCAGTTGTGTTTTATGGAGGGGTAAACAGAATAGTCTGAATTATTACTTCCCACAGCATGGCGTTCTCTTCTATTCATTCCTTATCTTTTGATGGAAGCTACATTTTTAACTTCTGCATCACACCCAAGTCTTGAATTGCATTCTAAAAAGTCAATTCCACATGTATGATTGCATGAACACTCTGTTCAAGAAATGCTTCTGTGGACAATGTATATGTGTTTGTGTGAGCTTGGTGCATCCTATTTATGTTTATTGATTAATCACATTGCAAACAGTTCATGGAACTGTATCATTCCCAATGGGCATCAGTCACACAACTTAACCCTATTTATTTGTCTTTTGGTATAGGCTGGGGAATGTAAAAATGGCCAAAATGAAGGATAATGCAGAAGAGCTGACTTTATGTACATTTGGGTGGGATATTTTTAGTACAGAGTTTCCAATGCAATAAAATCATAAGACTATACAAGCTAAAAAAAAAAAAGGAAAGAAAGAAAGAAAGAAAGAAAGAAAGAAAGAAGAGAAAGGACTAAAAGGCGAGAAAGAAAGAAAGAAAGAAAGAAAAAAGAACAAGAAAACTAGACTTTACAGTGGCTTCCTGTATGATGGTTATATGTTTTAATATATGTCATAATTCACTACCTAGAACATTTACAGATACTTCATCAACTCAACTCAAACCTACTAATTATCAAACCACAAAGTTAAAACATTATTTTCTATAAAAAGGCAATTAAGGATTTTCATTCTTTCCAAAATGTCACCAAATATTTTCCCTTAATCAAAGCAGATAATTTATCCATTTCTGAGAGACCAGATCATTTTAACAGTTAGTCCTCTTTAGTTTGAATTCTGGTATTCTTCCATTTCTGTGCATACAGCAGTCATATATTGTAATAATCTTCCATGTAATTTCTCCATCTGGTCATCAATTAGTGTTTCTAAAAACAATTCTGGTTTCATATGAATATTAATCCTCAAAATCTTTTGCATTAAACCATCTATTTAGCCCAACATTTTCTAGCTTTCTCACAAGTCCAGCACATGTGGGAAAATGGCCCAACTTGTTGTTCACACTTCCAGTATATATTAGAAGCCCCTTTATGCATCTTTGCCAACTTTTCTGGTGATCAAATACAGCATCTTGTAAAAGTCCTCTTTTAGGCCATAACACAATGTTTATTCAGTCCATTTATCCACATTGTACCAGCTGAATATTATATCCAAAATTCCAAACCCATTTTATCATGCAATGCTTTAGGTGTTTCTTAACCATTTCCAATTTTAACAGAAATGTATACATTTTACCAATCAAATGTTCATCATTTGTAAAAAGGCAAAGGTGTTTCCCATTGACAAGGTTGTCAAGTCATGTCCGATCATGGGGGTGTGTGTTCATCCCTGTTACTAAGCCAAAGAGCCAGTGTTCTCAAAGACTACTTTGTGATCATGTGACCAGCATGATTGCACAGAACGCTGTTTACCTTCCCACTGAAGTGGTACCTATTTCTCTACTTGCATTTACATTCTTTTGAACTGCTAGGCTGGCAGAAGCTGGGACTAGTGATGGGAGCTCACCCCATCATGCGGCATTCCAGCCTCAAATTGCCAATCTGCTGATCTTGCAATCAACAGAGTCAGCGTCTTAACCACTTGAGCCACCACATCCCTAATTTCTCTAATAATCCCTAACCTCACTTGTACATAACTGTAATTCAAATTCAGACTTTTTCTATTCAAGACCTGACCTTTCAAAAATTTGTCTGTAAGAATACTATAACTATAGTTTTTTGTGGGTTTTTTGGGCTATGTGGCCATGTTCTAGCAGAGTTTCTTTCTGACATTTCGCCAGCATCTGTGGCTGGCATCTTCTCTGAAGATGCCAGCCACAGATGCTGGTGAAACGTCAGAAAGAAACTTTGCTAGAACATGGCCACATAGCACTGAAAAATGCACAAAAAACTATGGATGCCAGCCATGAAAGCCTTCGACTTACATTGAGAATACTATAAGCTTCCACACGGCTGTACTAAAGCAGTTTTGATGCTACTATAAGCTATCATGGATGTAATCTGTGGAATCTTGAGATTTGTAGTTTGGTGAGGTTATTCAGCCTGAGAACTCTGAGCCTTACCAAACTACAAACCCCATGATTTTATAGGATAGGCTAATGTCAGTTAAAGTGGTGTCAAACTGCTTTACTTCTCCAGTGTGGATAACATCCTAATTTTATATTGTTCTTGATCAAACACCAAAATGCCCACTTTTTCTTTTGCTGTTGTCTTCCTTCCTATCAAAATGCTTCTTGGGCTGAGATACATAGATGGGTGAAATTATACATTTTCTGTTCTGCCATATTCGGGGCATAGTATTAGATGACACATCCCTGAAAGTGGGTGAAATCACTCCACACTGTGTCTTTCCAAAAGAACCAGGGCAAAAAGTAGAGGAAAAATCCACTCCTTTTCAGCAGCCCAGTTCAGAAATTGCAGAGGCAGTCCGGATCAGGGCCAGGCACATGTGGTTGCTGTGGCCCCATTGCGAATGGAGCCACAATGGTCCCACTGCAAGTCCTTTTGGCCCATCCTTTTCAGGCCATAAAGACATCTTAGGGCATAGTCTTGGTTTGTATTCTATTCCATATTCTTAACAAGCATGTCTCACAAAATGATCATTAAAACTGACTTTCACTTTAAACTTTATCAAAAACAAATATCTGTGAATTCAAAGCTTAAGTCAGGCCCTTTGAGATTTTGTAGCCTTTTATCACACAGCACAATCCAGGTTTCAGTCAAATCAAACAGCATGTTGGAAAAGTACAATTTCAGATCTGGTAAACTGAATCCCCCCTTTTTTCTTTGTGCCTTATAAGACTTTACATTTCACTCTTGGTTTTTCCCTTTGCCATATACATTTTGATAGATCATTCTGCCATTGCCTGAAAGGTACATAATTAGTTGAATTTGTATATTTTGAAATAAAATCAACTTCTTGGCAAAGCATTCATATGTATATACTGAAAATTCTCCCCAGCAATCATAAATGCAGTTTTCTAAGCCTGTAAATCTCTTAATTTAATCCCATAATTTTAACGTAATGGTTCTGAAATAACATACCATTCATGTTGGTCATAGCAATGCCTATATTTTTCACTTTCTTCTCAGTTTAAAATGATCTAAATCCAACAACACGCCTGAATACTTTAATGTCTCCAATAGTGCATCCATACTTTCCAAGGATTTTCCAACACAATCGCTAAATCATCTGCAAATGCCCTTAATTTAATATTTATTTTTAATTGTCGTATTACTCATCCACAATGTCCCAAGCTAAGATAAACAATAGAGGAGATAGCTGGGCATCCTTGTCTTGTATCTTATCGTAGTAACTTTGGTGGGATACAGACCGCCCAAATGGGCCATCTCCCACACCCTGGTTTGCTGTGCAGGAAGCCGTAGCTCTAGACGGCGGGCTTCCCCCGCGAGCAAAAAGAACCCTTAAAAAGTGTGTTCTTTCCTGTGGCGGCCTGTTATGTTGCAGTGCGCCAATGGCACACTCACGACATCACAAGGGGCGCACAATGTGCAATGATGCATCTGTCACTCGTAATGGCAGTGCCCATGTAGACAGGGTGCCGCTATTTTTTCACTCCAGTACGTACTAGGCTAACCCTAGTAACGTACTAGGATTAGGGAGCTGCAAATGTGCGTGCTCCCTAACCCTAAAACCCTAAAACAACGCGCCGCCATGCTACATTTTAGCGGTGTGGAATCGCGCCTTTGTTAACTTTCCATTAATCAATATTTTTTGTCTTCGTCTGTCATAAATCATTTTAAACAAAGTAATAAAGTTGTTTGCAAAGGCCATCAATTCTAGAATTCTAATTTTTTTTTAACAATATAAGTTGTCAAATGCTTTTTGGCATCCAAAAATATAATCTCACTTGTTTATTTATCATTGTGCCTTTTTAGATATTCTGAATAATCAGGAATGCCACCTGGATTATCATGTAACTGCCTTTTTGGGAAAAATCCATATTGAATCTCATGGTTTGAACTAGATGGCAAAAGCACCACCTTTGGGCCACATGGGGGTGTGGCATGCGAGGACACATAGCCCCAAAGTGGCCGGAAGCCACTCGAGAAAACATGAAGAATGCCTCCAACCGCAGAAAAGCTAGCACAGAAAGGAGCGGCAAAAGCTGCTCCTGCAATGGCCAGGTTTGGGTCTGTGACAGTGGCCCACTTCAGAAATGGCCCATGTGGTCACTGCAGTCTGGGGCACAATGTGGGGCTGCCCTGGGCCAGCATGATCCTTTAGGTCCATCTGCCTCAGACCTATGAATAATTATAGGATCTTCTTCAGTCTTTCTGTCAGAATCTTATAATTGTTGTTCAGTAATTAAATAGGTCTTAAATCTTTTTCCTGTCAATCTTTGACCTTCTTTTGGGATTAATTCTTTCATCCCTTTCCATGATCAGGATTGAAGAATCGAGTTCAAACTTGGCTATAATTGTAGTAAAAGCTCTTTTCCTCAGACATTTATATAAGCAGCTGATAAATCCGTCTGGTGCATGTGCTTACAAGTCTGATCTTTTTAATTGTTCAAAACTTTTCTTACAGTTAAGAAGCATTCAACATCAGTTTCTGCAAATCTGAAATGTGTGGTAAATTCTGTTTGCCTACATATTCCTCAGCCTTTTCCAGGGAGATTTGTTGCGTTTTACATAGAGAGTAGTACTGTATCTAGGAAATTACTTTTTAATACGAGGCTCTTGGTATCCACTGGGGGTTGGCTCCAGTGTCCCACATGGATACCAAAATCTGTGGATAGGCAAGTCCGTAAATACAATAGTGTAGTAAAACAGCACCCCTATCTCGCTCTTAAGATTGCAATTTGATTAATCACATCTGTTTTCAAGAGATATATTCCTTTAAATCCTTTACTTTTCTTCTAATATCCCCGATTCTGCTGCATTTCCTCCTCTTTTTAAACTATGAACTCTGTTTATAAAATATGCTCTCATAAATGATTACTCACATCCCATGCTATACTGAATCTATACCTTACCCAAATTATCCTTCCCCCCCCCAATTTCTTCTACACTTCTTTCAGCCTTTTTCATCCTAGAGAAGAGTTATATTCTATCTCCAACTTATAAAACCTCTTCCCCTCTTTAAATTAAAGTCACAGGGTTATGAGCAGAAAAATCTAGCAAAGTCTACATTTGTGAGTCAACTGGCTAATGTCTTAGAGATCAAAAATGTATCAATTCTTTTAAAAAGACTATGTCTTTCAGGAAAAAAAGTATTTTTTTAGCATCCCCATACTAAAGTCTCCATGTATGAACTAACCCCAAGTTGCCCATCACATCAAAAAAGGATTTGGCAGTTTAACTGTGAACTCTTAATATTTTTCACAAGAGTCCTATCCATTGGAAAGTACAGTGCTCCCTCGGGTTATGAATGTAATTCGTTCCGCGGCCGCTTCGTAACCCGAAAAGCCTTCGTAAGCCGAAATGCCATAGGCGCTAATGGGGAAAAGCCGCGTTTCATGCAAAAAACGCCGAAAAGCAAAATTTTTTTTCGTAACCCAAAAAACATTCGTAACCCGGAACAATATTTCCTAGGGGATTTTTTTCGTATCCCGGAAATTTCGTAACCTGGGGTATTTCGTATCCTGGGGTACCACTGTAGTTTACCCCCAGTCCAAATTCTAAAAAATAGCCAATGCTCTTAAATTAATCAACATCCTTGTCCATTAATCCGTTCCTACCTCTCAGGCAGATTCTAGATGGTGGAGCTGGGGGACTTTCCGCATCCGATAGGAGGGCCCTACATCTGGGGTCCCTCAGGAGCGATTTGTCCCCTATGCTATTTAAAACTTACATGAAGCCACTGGGAGAGATCATCCGGAGACACGGGGCGCGATGTTTATCAATACGGATGACACCAAATAGTCTTCCTCTATGTCTCCGACTGATGCAGTGACTAAGGATGGCATCTCTCCGCTCATGCCTGTCTGGAGTCGGTAATGGGCTGGATGAGGGAAAACAGACTCAGCCTGAATCCAGAAAAACAGAAGTACTTGTGATAGGTTCTCCTGGTCCTGGGAAGGAGGTTGTCCACCAGTCCTGAATGGGGTCACGCTCCCTGTGAAGGACTCAGTTCGCAGTTTGGGGGTGCTTCTTGACTCCTTGCTTCACCTGACTCCTCAGGTGGATGCGACAGTTAGGAGCACCTGTTATCTCTGCTTCGGCTGATACGCCAGCTGCGTCCCTACCGGACCGGGGGACCTTGAAACAGTAGTACACGCACTGGAACCTCTCGACTCGATTTCTGTAATGCGCTCTACATGGGGCAACCCTTGTAACCAAACCGGAAGCTGCAGTTGGTTCAAATATGGCTGCCAGACTGGTCACGGTGTACTCCGGCCAGCCACATAACACCTGTAACAGCAGATCGCACTGGCTGCCACATTCGCTTCCGGGCCAATACAAGGTGTTGGTTGTTACCTATAAAGCCCTAAATGGCTTGGGGCCAGAGTACTTGAAGGACCGACTCCCCCATACAATCAGCCCCGCACTCTCAGATCGTGGGGAAAACTTTTGAGTGTTCCCAAGACAAGATACGCAGCGACTGCGCAAAGGGCTTTTTCTGTGGCAGCCCTGCAATCTTGGAACGCTCTCTCCTGAGGAGCTCCGCTTAGCCCCTCCTGGAGTCATTTAAGAGAAACCTAAGACTCATTTATTTCGTCAGCCTTCCCTCACATGTCCCGACTGTTTTGCTCCTGCATACATTTATTGTATTTTTATATTGTTTTATTATTTGATTGATTAATGATGGATTTTAATGATAGTAGTAGTATAAAAACACGTTTTTTTATGAAGGACTTTAGCTGTTAATTTTGATTTTTAAAACTGTGATTTTTTGTATTATATTGTAACCTGTTGTATTGTATCTTATTCTGTTTAAACCGCCGTGAGCAAGGAACGCGGCGATATAAATAAAATTTCAATCAAGCAATCATTAATGTCAGACTTCAGGTGGAATACTGTGTCCTCTGGGCACCATAATCAATGGGATGTTGACAAGTGGGAGCATGGCCAGAGGAAATGACCACAAATGTGAAAGGTTCTATAAAACATGTCCTATAAGAACACTTATGGAGTTGGGTAGGTTTAGACTGGGGAGAGATGGTTATACAACAGCCCTATTTAACGTTTTGGAAAGGATGTCATACTGAAGGATGCAAGCTACAGAAAAGAGATTCCACCTCAACATTAGGAGAACTTCCTGAGAGTAAGGGCTGTTCGACAGTGGAACACACTTCTTCCTCAGATGTGGTGGAGTCTCCTTCCCTGGAGGTCTTTTAAACAGAGGCTGGATGGCCATATGTCGGGGATGCTTTGATTTAGATTTTCCTGCATGGCAGGGTTGGATGCCCTTGCAGTCTCTCCAGTCTATGATTCTATGAAGATGAAGGCAAGTTTGTTTCTGCTGCTCCATAGAATAGGCACTAGAGGAATGGAGGCAAACTACAGGAAAAGAGATTCCATCTCAACATTAGAAAGAACTTCCTGACAGTAAGAGCTATTCAGCAGTGGAAACATTGCCTTGGACTGTGGTGGAGCCTCCCTTCTTTGGAAGTTTATAAACAGAGGCTGGATGGTCAATCTGTTGGGGATGCTTTGATTGTCTATTCCTTTATGGCAGGGGGTTGGACTTAATGGCTCTTGAAGTTTTTCTTCAGCGCTATGATGCTCATAAAAATAGCCCATTCCTCCCAAGGGGCATAAACCCCTACCACAATAATATTAGTCCTTGTATGTCCAACCTGGACTCCCACATACCTATCACATTGATCTTCAGAGATTATCTCTGGAGCCAATAGTGCACTTACATAAAAACATCTCCATTTTCTTTCTTTGTTCTGCCATGAAGCCAACAGGTATCAGAACTGGATGTTTCCAGATAGAAAGGCAGAAGAGAATTCAGGTAAATGATAGAATGGTTGCATAGATAGGTAGATAAGAAGCTTATTAAAGAAAATATATGTATATGGTTCACTGTTTTTTATATTGTGTACATAAACCTGTGTTTACAATGCCTGCTATTTCCAAACGGAGAGGCGAGATATAAATAAATAGCTACTACTACCATATTATTATTAATTATACAGTGGTCTTAGATTTACTTAAAACTGTTTTCTAGTAATGACATTTTTTGGGAAGGGATACCCACATTTTCCTTGTCCTTGGGATGAGTCTTTGAAACCCTTTTCAGACACAAAAACACAACCCCTAAGTTAAATGGCAAAACATGAGTTATATGAGTTATATAAATATGAGTTCAATATTGTATTTACATGTTCCATTCCATTCCCAACTGCAGTGTATCCCATACAAGTGAAACAAAAACTGCAGCTATGAGGTGGATGAGGTGTAGAGTTTTTTTAAAAGTGGAAATAAAATATGCGATGGTGGTTTTAATGGGAGAACAGGCTCCCACCACTGGGTCATTATTTGCTTTGAATGTAAGTGTGTTTGTTTTACAGGCAGGAACACATCTTTCAGACTTTTTATGGAATTAATTATGTTAGTCTTTTGATGATCAACCATGAAATAATGAGACCAACACAAAACAGGGGTTAAACAATGGATCACTTTATTTGATCTAAAACCTATTTAATGAATTAAACCTGGGAATAAAAAAAAGGCTGAAAGACTTTGACCTCCTCAGCTGTCATCTTAGGGGAAGCACCTGATCCAAAAGGCAATCTAGTACCGGGATCTCTCCCGAGCAGACCATTTACTGGAGAACAAATGCATGGCACTCCCTTTCAAGTCTGGACACTTCACAGGAGATAGGAATCCCCCCAGTCAACCCCATACAGAGGATCCCTTTCTGTCTCCCAAATGCAGACCTGTGGAGGCCATTCCTGAGGCCAACCCTTCACCTAAAGGGTTCCACGGTGTACACTAACACTGATACGGCCTCCGCCATTACTTGATGATGACAACGTAATTTGTGAACATCACCCAACCAACTGATAAAAAATAAGAATTAAATATGTAAAGGGTTTTCCAAAGCAACCAGTAAATCTCACAATGATTAAGGATGTGAGGGTGGGTCTCAAAACTGAGATCAAAGAGGGCTTGCTAAGGGCAGCCAGCCTTAAATCACCTCTGGTTCTGGCCCCATCATGAATACCAGCTTGGTGTTGGACCAAGCCAATTTACTTTGGTCTCTAATCAGGGAGGCCATCAAATTTCACACTTCCCAGGCAACGTCTTTCAATTCCCAGGTTTCAGATACGTATTCCATGTAAAAAAGACAGAAGAGTCTTCTATAGCTTAAAGATTAACATTTTTATTGACATTATTTTCATTGATAAACACCGCCCCCAGCTGTCCTTCGCCTGACATGGAAGCCGTTGTGTCCAGTAGATTACCTAACCAACATAAGACTAATGGGAGACATGTCACAATCCGAAAAACAAAACAAAGCAAAACATCCACAAAAACTACATTTTTTGTAACTATTCGGGCAAAATAATGTATTGAAAAAATTATCAGGAATGTCAACTTTTCAGGCAGCCAAGGACACCAAATTCAGCAGATGCACAAGACAAATGATGGCCACAAGTCACAGAAATGGCTCAGGAATCACTTTCTACTACCCATTCCAGGCAAACCCTCGCTCAAGAACACCAATATTTTAGATAACCATGCTTACCAATTCACCAGTTGTAAAAGGGACAAACAGGGCAGCATCTTATCACCCTAACTGTTTAAATTATTGCTAAACACAAATACAGAAAACTGGATAGACTGCGAGGAAGGAAGTGTAAAATTGGAGGAAGAACACAGGATATGTTGATGACCGCTACAACTAGCAGAATATAACAAATAATTCAAGGAAGAAAATGCAAAGGCAGGGTTACATTATTGATTGTATATTTATCATGATTGTATATAAAAATCCAGTAAAGAGGAATTTCATTGTCTGAGTTTTCTTTTCTGGACAAGATTGTTATTATAGTTTTTGTGGGTTTTCTGGGCTATGGGCCATGTTCTAGCAGAGTTTTTTTTCTGATGTTTTTGCCAGCATCTGTGGCGGGCATCTCAGAGAAATTTTATTCATTTTATTTTGTGATATTAGCTGAAATAATTTTGTTGTAGGGAGAAGAAGGATGTTAAAAAAAATAATCCACGCAATGTTTTCAAATATAGTAGGGTATCGCCACTGCTCTCATAAACTCTTTTCTGTGCCTTAGAACATGCTCCATTCCTTTGCAGTGTTCAGGAGATCTTCAATAGGCAAATCGTTGTAAAAATTGTTGCAAATCATTGTAAAGAGGGGGAAGAAGAAGAAAAGGAAGTCTGAAATCTGCTGATCTAACAAATGTTTTTGAGTATTGCTCTGGTGAAAAAGCACCCTGATATAGTAATTTCCCCATCTCAACAAAATGGCATACATCCCACTGTCATGAATTGTAAAAAGGGAGATTTTAATGTCTAGTACATCACATCAAAATCAAGCCCTTTGCTTTCTCATTTAGATTATGTGAAATGTAGTCCCCAGTACAATGTTCTTAGTTCTGACTTTAATATTAATTTTCTCCATTACTTTTAAATGACCTCTCAGAATGTTATTTAAACCAGTGCCAGAGTGATGCATCTACTTTTCTGGAATACTATAGCTAGCACTGATTCTGGCTAATGCATATTCCAAAGGAAGGCAGTTTCCCTTGAAGCTCGCCACTGTGGGCCAGAGCTCCACTGACCTCCAACACACTGCACTGGATCAAATGCATGTTTAACATACTTTCATTTAATCAATGATATGAGTGAGTAGTACTGTTTTTCAGCAAGTAATTGGTGAATTGTTGTCAATACATAATGTATTATGGATGCTCTATATGCATCTAGTGAGAGTTAAGTAAGTGATAATGGAATATGAACTTTGAGTATCCAGTCCAGGTTGTTACTATGAATGCACCATTAACATGGTAGTGATCAAGAGCTGCTACCATCTGCTGGCTGGTTGCAGTCATGGGTAAAATAATTGCACAGAAATGCCTGAATGAAAAAGGAGCAAAGGCAGGACTAGTTTTTGAATTACAGCTCCCATGATCTGGTAATGCTGGCTGGGGCATTCTGGGAGTTGCACCCTACAAAAACAAATCTGCAAGCTCAGAAACCAATCAATTTTCCTTTGTACATAATAGCACAATAAATAACAGGATGTGCACATATATGCATGCACACATGAAGTATTATACATTTAGATTCACATTTGTATCTATAGGCATACCCCAGTTAACAAAGCCTTTGACAAAGAAGCTCCTTTCTTCAAGGCCTTTTTATGCTTGCCTAGCCCTCTTCCTCTCATTCTCTGTCTGTCTGGAAGGTATGTAGCAACATTGGCACTGGGATCATTGTGAAGGAGTGCTGGAGAAGCAGAATATAATGCCAGATTGCAGTAGCATGTCTGCAGTACACAATGCAATGAAGTTTATGGTAGATAACAGTAGGATTTTATTTTAGCCAATCCTACTGTAGCTGTGTGTGCCTGCCCACAACAGTGAAAGTAAACAGGAGCACCTTCCATGATCCCTTACTGGATTTTCATGAAATGCAAAAGGGGAGAACAGATAAGCCTGCCTTATAGCTCCAACAGTATGTTATAAAAATGGAACGGGTATAGATCTATAAGTCTGGCCACCAAAACAGAAATCATAAGAATCGTGGAGACTGGTAAAAGAAAAAAAAAAAACATCTCCCTGGATGTATTTTGGAAAAAGCTTTTGGAAGATGTGTTTTATAGAAGGTTGAAAAAGTTTTTGTTCACTTATATGAGGATTACAACACTTTACACGTGCACAATGCTATCACTAGGGTTGGCATCACTCAGTGTGGTCACCTCCCCATTGACTTCTTCCCATACCACACCCATACAGAATCCTTAGTAATGTTTTTTGTACTAATTGTTACTCATGTATATCACTGAATGTAATGGCAATAGTTGTGGCATAAATAACTAGAAAAATTAAAATTATACCTCTACATTAGAATATCACATGCACAACCTAAATATGTACTTGCATGTACATACTTTAAATCTTTCAAGTGAAAATTTGGTAAGATGTTATGTTTTTAAAAGAAAAATTATTAAAAATATATATATATATATATATATATATATATATATATTTAAAAAACATCACCAAAAGGCCTCCCCTCTCTCCTTCTACTGAGTCTCATCCCACTCACACCATCTCTTCTGCTGAGATCCAGCATTTTAAAGGGACACAGGTGAATGCTACTTGTGTCTTTTGAAGAACATTTCTGCCAAAAAGCAGCTGTTTGCAGAGCAGTGGTGTCATCCACCCCTTAGAGTGTCACCTGGTATGGGCCGTCTAGTGACACCCCTGCATGTGCATAACATTAGTTTCTTTAAAAACTGTTAAATGCAGTGAAAATTTGTTCTTTTTTTTTGGTGGTGTAGTCATACTTCAGCTACATAATGAGAAAACACAACTCATTACAAAAGGCAATCATGCTGTGGAAGATGGAGGGAAGTAGAAAGAGAGGAATGTCACATACCAGATGGATAGACTCAATCTGGGAGACCATGGGCCTGAGCCTGCAGGACCTGAGCAGGGAGGTAGAGGATAGGGGGGCTTGGAGATGTCTCATTCACAGGGTCATGATGAGTTGAGATCCACTCGAAAGCAGCTAACAACAACAAAAGAACCTACCCCTATTCTTTCCAAGTTATTTCTGACTTTGACTCTGTTACCAAAGTATGTGTTAAGGCCCAGAAACACATCTGCTTTGTCAAGTGAGGTATAACTGTACATCTATATCTTTATAGAAACCCCTGTATCTATAAAGACATAGATAGGGCAAACCCTTTCCTGAAAGTATAGAAAATCAATTTGGTGACATTTCTTCAGATGGAATGGTGCAAAGGGTTACATTAAATAAATTCCCAAAGGCTTGGACCTGCCCATAAGAAGCTGGAATTCTTCCTCTCCTTTGAACATGATACCTTATAAAGTAATTTTAAACATCCCCTTCATTTCAAAAGTGGTGTAAAACTGAGATAGGACAGGGCAGGATCATTGGGGATCGAGTGACTGTTGATGCTATTTAATATCAGTAGCAAAGTTGTCAGATTCCTCCTTTGTCAGGGAATTTGGGAATTTGCTCTTGATAGCTGGATCTTGTTTACATTTTCTGCACGGGAACAAAAACACCCCTTCATTCTATTTCTGCTTTTACGTTTTACTTCACTTCCGAGTAACACTGATGAAAAAGAAAAGGAACATACTGATGTTTGGAAGAGAGAGCTGATTTTTTGACTCTGAAGATGTCATGGGGAAAGTGAATTTAGGCCTGAAACAGACAGCACAAAAGAGCTGCTGTTGGGCTGATTCAGAGGTGAGGCGTGTACATAACGCATGCCCATGGATTGCTCAGAGGTTGTGCCAAGGCTATGTTGGGGCTGCCAAATGTGGCCCAAAACCATCAGTGAAAGAATGTTTGAGGACCATGGCAATGAGTGCCCTTGGAAACATGGTGTTTGGTTGCTGTGATCTCGTGGTGGTCCTGGGGCAATCGGGGTGGGAGAGGCTTCTGGCTGCTCCTACTGCCCCATCTGCTTCAGCCCTCTGTTTTCTGTTATGAGTATTTAAGCTGCCTGTCATCAACCTATGCTCACTCTATACATTTGTAATCTTTACATTTTCATTGAACTTCTTCCAAAGGAAACCAAAGCTGAGTAAGCACTGATCTCCTTGAGCATCAAACCACTCAGTGAAGAGAAGACAGGTGAAGAATACTATTGTGCCATAAAATACTGGAACCTGAAGTTTGAAAAACAGAAGTCTGAAGTTTGGAACCCAGCCAAAAAAGATTTGGCAAAGCTGAGAGAGACACTTGTTTAACAAGATATGGTGGTTGCAGGCCAACAAGCTGTTTTGATCATTTGAAATCACTGTCAGCATCATCAACATCAGCATCGGCATTCATGTGTATTTCCCCCCTCTGTTTCCTTTTAAAATCTATTTTTGCTATTTTAATGCATGATGTTACTCATTATTTGTAACACGAGTGTACAAATATACATACTCGCTCTTTGTATTTATTTGGAAGGTGGCAGATAGAGATAGTTTTGTGGTGTGTTAAGACATAAATCCTTAAACATTCAGAATGCTGCAGCAGAGTCTACACTTGCCTTTTCTGTTTGTTATCTATAAGGACATCACAATTATAGTGATTTTTCTGTTACTGAAGTGTCTGATGTGCCTTCTAGTGTATGATGTGTCTTCTAGTCACCATAAGTTACTTATGGTGACCCCATGGATTTCATAGGATTTTTAAGGCAAACAAACAAACAAACAAACTTTGAAATTGTTTTACCAGTTGCTTCCTCTAAAATATAGCCTACAGCATTTGGTATTCATTGGAAATACCAAGGGATCTGGTGCCTTTAGATTATTTAGACTCTCCTCTATTTACTACATTTTAGAATTTGTTAATCGGTATACCTTGAATAAGAATTCCAAAGCTACTGGAATTTCCAGCAACACTGGCTCTATATCAGAAACAATCTTTTAATGCCTCTGAATTGTACTATTCCAATGACTTTTTTTTTAAAAAAATGGGCACACCCAAGATGAAAATGAATGGCATGCTCTACAATGTATCTATTTCTAAAGTCTAAATACTCATTTTATTCTATTAAACTTTATATATAGTTACAGTGACCCAACCAAGATTTCACGGTGACTTAACAGTATGCTTTAAAATTTCTGAAAGTTAAAAAGCCAGGATTTGTTTAAAATATATAAATACACATAATAGCATGCAAGGGAAAAGTCAGCAGAGGCATGTGATGGCAGTGAAAATAGCAGTCTGCAAGACTGCAAACAAAACAACTCCTCTTGCTAGATGTTGGTCACCTCTTTAGGCAACAGCCCCTTTATGCCTCAGGCTTCCTGGAAGAGAACAGATGTTGCTAACCTCCTCAGTGTATGCAGGTGGTTTAGTGAAACTTTCTGGGAACAAAGGATACCTTTCCCTGTGTGGAGCATCCCCAAAACCCACATTTACCTTCCTGATGCAGTTTGTTTGACAATGCCACATTCTGCCTTTATTTGGAGAATATCCCTTATGAACACTTTGACTCAAAGGTTGGAAAAGTCCAAGTAAAACAGGACAAAGTACACTGAAGAGGTTCCCATTAGAAAATATCTGCTGAAGATCAGAGTGTCTCCACTCTCCACTTTTCAGCAGTTTTTGAACAAAGTTTTGTCTTGGGCTAAAACAGGTGACCCACCCTGAAATGACAGCAGCATGGCACATGCTATGTAAATGTACAGCGCTTTATAAATAAAGGATAATAATAATAATAATAATAATAATAATAATAATAATAATAATAATAAT
>NC_056524.1:139345907-139346837 GCF_019175285.1 Sceloporus undulatus | reverse complement strand
CCCCCCTTGTGAAGCTTCAGTGGTCACTACTGGCCATTTTTGGTGATTTTGTTAAAATGGGGGAACTGGAAAAATCATTGTAATGCCATCTCTCTATCTAACTCAATGGTCACACTTCATGGATGAAACCAGAAACAGTTTATTGAAAAAGATCAGCAGAGTAGCACATCCTTTGCCAGATCTGAGTTAACAAGCTAAGTTTCACATCTGTGCCCTCTCCAGACTCTCCTACTTCTCCCTGCACATTCCATTCCCATGAAGAACCAGGCACTCTACAGCCTTTGTTCAAAAACAACAATTCCTGGCAGCTGCTTACTTCCCTCTCCTTACACCCAAGCTTCCAACATGGCTACAGTATGGCTAAGCAGGCTCAACTTTACCATGGTAGAAGGAGCCATGAGAGCTAGCTCTGATAATAACTTTGACAGATGGCCATGGGAAACACTTTCCCCACATTTGCTGCACATGGTGGTTTGGAATCTCCTTAAATTGTCAGTACCCATCCTTCCTTTATGGCAAATCAAGTGGTTCCAAAATTGAGTCCTGAGGTGTTGAATTTCAGTGACCAAAATCCCTGTCTATTGGCTTCTGATAGCTGAAGTCCACAGTGCCACCAGAATACTCATTCTAGAAATGTGCAGCTTTTCAAAAAAGTTGTTACAACTCCTACTGCCAGATCAGATGTCTTAAGTAATCATTTTTCTTTGGCCTAGCTTGAAGATTGACCTTTTAGGATCATCTCATCCCTTCGCAAATCTTTTGACACCCAAGCCTGAGGTTTTTAAAATCTCAGAAACTTTGAATTCAGACAGTTTTTGAAATCAGTTAATTTTCTGAATTCCCAGATGGATATCCAGCCTTCCACTATCCCTTCCCCTTCTCCTTTGTTTGAGCAGAACATAAAAGAAGGAAGTCGGCTTTTTTAAAAAA
>NC_056524.1:139323862-139342907 GCF_019175285.1 Sceloporus undulatus | reverse complement strand
TCCAGCCCTAAGGACTGGAGCATGGCTTTGGTGAGGCTTCTGGACTCTTAGGACGCATGCATCATTGAAACACCATATCTCCACTGTGACTCGAAGCAGCTTTATTTTGGCTGTCTGTAACAGGCCTAACTCTCATTTAAATCCCATTTGCCTGCTAGTGTGATAAAACTCTTGGAAAGCTGAACACAACACCCATCCCTTTCACTGAACCTGTGTTAACTACTTTGTACCGGACACAACATACAAAAGCAGGTTTTTTTCACTGCAAGGTATTTGAATTTATTGTCTTTTCCTTTATTTCCTAATCTCTGTATCATCATGTCTGAGAAACAGTGCTGGAAGAACATGAATGCTCACACTACTTATATGCCATTTTTAAAAGACTTTAGTAATCCTAATAAAAATATTTCTTATCTCTGAGGTTTGTTTTTTGAGAAAGGCTTATTCTTTCCTCCTCATTCCTGTTCCCTTTTCTCATCTGCTCCCAAACACATTTGAGATTAAAATTTTAAGTTGGATTCTGAAATGGCACCATGTTCTGCAATTTTCAAATGCATCATTTCATCACAAGGATACTTGTAAGCATGCCACATTGTAGCCCAGTCCTTTGAAATGTCAATCACTTATCAGTGATTACTAGCACAGCCTTTTTTTTTCTTGACCATGAAGAGAGAAGTGAAACACTCATTCAATAAGCTTAACAGTTGATAGCACCAAGTAGGTGGACTGGTTGTGTAAATCCAACTGACAAGGCCCACCAATTTAAATATGCAGTGCATGTTTTCAGGCTTCACTGATTCTTAATTAACATTCAGTGACAGTTCCCTTAAATCAAGACTAAGCCTATACAGGAAACAATTAATTAAAAGGGATCTAAATCAGAACTGAACTGGAGCAGGCTTGATGGCTGATGGGATTAGTAAAGAAGTAGAAAGCATTAGTATGGCATTTAAAGGATGCTTGTTCAAATCTGGCTCTTGTCTGAAGTCATTAGTAACTATTATCATTTCACTTGCACAGTAGCAGCGGGTATGCATTGGTGAATTTTGTCTATGGCAAGACCCCAAAGCTCCAGTTTCATTTTGACTTTCTACTATCATTCTACAGTAGAGATTGTCCGCACCTCACAATATTGACCAAAGAACTAGAGAAAAGTTTTTCCCAGGCCAAAATCTGTGCAGTAATTGTTGTGAGTTGACAAAAACACAAACTTGTAATATTGGAGTAGGGAACACACAAGCATCTAGATTTTGAACTGTAACTCCCATGAGCCTTAGCTGTATAAATGCTTTCACTCTTGCATAGTATGCTTCTTTGATTTCTGTGGAACTGGCACAGTTTACCAACACATGTTTAAAAAGCAAAAATGTATTTTCAGGTTCTTAACAGTTTGGACATGAACCTAAGTGAATAGTTTTGATCAGAAACATAGTCTTGCAATATAATATAATACTGTTAAATCATCCAACCAACCTAAATACCGATCTACTTACTTAAGAAGTCTCTTAACAGGCTTAGGTTCAGCTTAGCTCACCATTATTTGTGAGAAAATCCTTGTAATCAACAGGTGCTTGGTGTTTCACCAGATGGCAGGTATCTCCTTATATGTGGAGTGGGGTGGAAATGCTGTTATTTCAATTCCTTGCATCCAAAGGAGGGTGACTAAAATGGTGAAGGGTCTGGAAACCATGCCCTATGAGGAACAACCTAGGGAGCTGGAGATGTTTAGCCTGGAGAAGAGAAGGTTAAGAGGTGATATGATAGCCCTGTTTAAATATTTGAAGGGATGTCATATTGAGGAGGGAGCAAGCTTGTTTTCTGCTGCTCCAGAGATTAGGACCCAGAGCAATGGATGCAAGCTGCAGGAAAAGAGATTCCACCTCAACATTAGGAGGAACTTCCTGACAGTAAGGACTGTTCCACAGTGGAACACACTCCCTCGGAGTGTAGTGGAGTCTCCTTCCTTGGAGGTCTTTAAGCAGAGGCTGGATGGTCATCTGTCAGGGATGCTTTGATTGTGATTTCCTGCATGGCAGGGGGTTGGAGTGGATGGCCCTTGTGGTCTCTTCCAACTCTATGATTCTATGATTCTAGGAGGGGTTGAAGCTCAGTGATAGAGCATGAATGTTTTATACCAGGCCATTCACTGTCAAGAGAACCTTAGACAGCAGACTCTGAGCAAAAACGTTTGGTTATGGACAATTGAATTCACATCTGTTATGTCCTTTGTCTACTGGGACATATCACTATGTATACACACCCATCTGTAGAATCTTTAGCATGGAGTTACAGTGCAACAACCTCAAGTCTATCCTTACAGAGGCTAGTTCCTGTGGTATGAGATAATTATGCTGGAGATAGTTAAGTGGAATACATGTACAACACTAAGGTTAAGACCATAGTGAAGGCAGGCACCTTGACAGGTCAGGCAGCAAAGATAAGCAAGAGAAAAGCAGAGTTTTCTTGTTACCTAAATCACAGAGGGGTCCCAGTAGGGTGCCCACAATTATATTCAATGGGGAAATTATTTTAACTCAATAGGAGGCAACTCAATAGTTTCTGGTAATGTAGAAGTGGGATCTTGACCTGTGTGTATCAGTTCCAGTCCCAGAGAACGCCAGAGGCAATTTCCATATTAAAGTACAGTTGTCCCTTC
Source organism: Sceloporus undulatus (assembly GCF_019175285.1). Lineage (NCBI taxonomy): Eukaryota > Metazoa > Chordata > Lepidosauria > Squamata > Phrynosomatidae > Sceloporus > Sceloporus undulatus. The sequence continues at coordinate 139,340,251 of NC_056524.1, read as the reverse complement.
CGATTCATGGGGGAACTGTTCTGGACCTCCCGCAAATTGGGAAAGTAGCCAATATTGGATCCCCATTGATTACAATGGGGACATGATCCTGTGTGTGGTGCTAAATGCGCATCTCATACACATGTGCCATCATGTCCCTCTCGGCTTGCTGTCCATGAAAGACTGAGGGAGGCGAACGGCAAGACCATGAATTGGGAGAGATGACTGAAGTTAATTTATAAAGGGGAGTTCACACACAGCCACACTCTTTCCCTCACACTTGCACACAAGAACTATCGAAGTAAAGGTAGTAGGTAATAGTGAGTTGCAGGGTTTCTAAGAGGTAATGCTCCATCGATCCTGAAGTGTAGCTCTGATTTTGAGACACTTGGATTGAAAGTGGCTCAGTAGCTGCCTGTGGATTATGGAGAGCCCTCCTTTGGGTTACTTGCCTATGACATTCTTGTTTGATATGGATTTGATATCAAAGGTCACAGAGAGGTGACTGAGAGCTATATTTTGGACTACACTAAGAAAGAAGAGGTTTTTTTCTTTTCTTTTGGAGGGTTTTGTATAGATATATTCCAAAATAGATCAACTTGACCTGCACCTCCCAGTCTATCATGTGGATTAGAATACTGTTGCACTTCAGATTTTGCACTTCTCCACACACCTCCTGATGTAGTTCTAAGTTAAACAATCCACAAATACCAAATTGTGTTTATTGAAAAATGCACATTTTAGAAATACATATTTTGTGAGGAAACATGTTCAAAATGCTTATGAATGTAACCACTTACATATGACTCATGGAAGCAGAGTAGGAAGCCAGGGGCATTTGCTCCTCCTTCCCAATCTTTTTTAGTTGTTTTCTCTTCCAATGACACCATCGTGAAAAATATTACACTAGCCTCAGGTGGCTGTAATTCATGGACCACTCCAAAACCATGTCAATAGAACATAGGAGATTTGGAATGTTTGTGTGTGTGTGTGTGTGTGTGTGTGTGTGAGAGAGAGAGAGAGAGAGAGAATCCAAAAGCAATTTGACATCTCCCCTTGATGTACCTTTGGAATGCTCCGCTTTGTCCTTTTCCATCAGTGAGTATATTGTCTCTCTCTGCTAGCAGAGGGGCAATGCCATTCCATCTCCCTCATCAGTCATTCTGTGGCAAAGAAATGTGTTGGGACTGTGGGTAACCCTTTCATTTTCCTGATAAATCTTCAACAGCACAAGAAATGTTTTATGAAAGTCTTCAAACACCTAATTAAAAGTAAATGCGCAAACAAGACCAAAAAATAAATAAAAAAAATGTCTTAGAAAGGAAGCATGGCATTCAGTTTTCATAAAATAAATAATTCATTTATTTGAAGAAGCAAATTAAAAAGTGTAGAGGTAACCTCCCATGATTATGAACACTGACATCAGAGTCTCTAAACTCTTGTGAAAGAAAGTCGGAATTGCTGGCAATTGCACTCAACCATAACTGGCCTAATGAGGAATGATGCGCATTTTAAACACCGCCCAACTTCAAGGTTGGTGAGATGAGCCCTTGAAAGATGAATTATGGCAGGAAGGGAGACAAGGAAAAGAGCAAGGAGGAAAAAAGTACAAAAAATAAATAACAGAAAGGAGCAGTGACTAGAAAGGCTGAAATGATGAGTAGAAGTTTTGTTCAGGTTTCATAGTAAAGGTTGTGGAATAACAAAATCATATGTTTAACGGTCAAGCCAGCAATTGAAGGATCAAGTGCAGAAGTAACCTCTGTGCATGAATTCATTCACTCATGTCCAGACTGGATGAAACCGCACATGTGGAGATGGGATGTTTCTACCATAATGCATCCTCCATTTGACTCAACAATGCATAAGCTGTTCACCTATTATATCTAGTGACTGGGGCATTTTGCTTATATTTTCGATCTAACTTTTACACTACAAAATTATAATCAGAGGCACTCTGCAGCTAACAGTTCTAAATATGCCTGTCTGAACTGCAAATCTCAGGATTCCATGGGATGTTGCCATTGAATTTAAAGTGAAATCATAGTGCTATAGCTTTGTAGAGTTAAAGGATCGTGTATAGTCATTTTCTAATTGCAAATCATTTAAAGATATTATGCACAAGGTACACAATCCCTTCATTGAAATGATGGTTTTATATTGAAAATGTTCATGTATGGTCACTGAAGAACTTCTATTTTACAGGATATTTTACAGAATTGGAATCTGGAAGTTTTAGATGGTAATATCTGTCAACGTCTCCCAAGAATGGCCCTGTGAGTGACTTGTCATTTGATTTATATATGTAAACAACTATAATCTTTGAGGGCTATGCTCCATTTTCCTCTGCCAAATACAGTGGGGCAGGGGAGGGGTGTCCCTAGAAGGCTTTCTGAGACTGGAATGGGCAAAGGGCAGTGCACATAACACATGTGGATCCCAAACCCAACCGTCTTTATACTTCCCTGAAATGCCTCCAATTATTTTATTCAAAAACATCCTTCAAAAGTATAGACATTCCTTGGGGTCTCACTAATTCAGTATGCCCCCCCTGCATTTGAGCGACTCATTGTTTAATGCTGTCTTTATGAGTAGTTACTTTAATACTACAGTTTAGTTTTTGTTGTTTTTAATTATTTTAAATTTATCATTTTTTAATGTCTTGAACTGTAAGATGCCCAGAGAATAATTGTTGATGGGCAGCCATATAAATTGAATAAATCAAATCAGTCAAAGCACTGGGGTGTGAAACATGCATGCAGACTTTGCTGTAGAGCAAAATGACATGCTATGGTGCAGGGGAAGGCTATACGTCACCTGGGCTGTGAGAAGCTTATAATATCTGAGTTGTGTTCAATGCTAGGAAACTTATGAAGGGCTGCCATGAGAGTGGACAGCCCATGTACTGCAGCTTACTTCATATAAGGGGGTTTACTGTTGCACATGACAGGAATGGAAGACCCTACATACAGTTCTTTTATTTGTTGTGAATTGTCTAGTGTGAGGAGTTATCCTTTATTGCTCTGGATGTATTGTATAAGAATACACCAATGATTCACCATCTCTAGCCAGACATTTTAATGGGATCATCTATTCATTGTTTAAGATGCAGGATATGGATCAAATTTTGGGCACTAGAACACAGATTGTGGAAAGAATGGCTTCCTGGAAGTGAATTATGATGGCAAAAGCCAGACATACTTTCACAGAATCATAGAATCATAGAGCTGGAAGAAACCACAAGGGTCATCCAGTCCAACCACCTGCCATGCAGGAAGACACAATTAAAGCACCCCTGACAGATGGTCATCCAGCCTCTGTTTAAAAGCCTCCAAAGGAGGCTCCACCACTCTTTTAAGGCAATGTGTTTCACTGTCAAACAGCTTGTGTCCCACTGTCAAAGAGCTCGTAGATGGAGTTATGGTGAACCTAAGGTGAACCTATCATGGGGTTTTCTTGGCATGTTTCTTCAGGGTATGTGGTTGCCATTGCCAACTTCAGAAGCTGAGTATGTGACTTTCCCAAGGTCATCAAGGAAGTTTACATGGCCAAGCTGGGATTCAAACCTTGGTCTCCAGAATCATAGTCCAAAGTTCAAACCACTACACCATGCTAACATCCCTTAAAATATTTAAACATGGCTATTATGTCACTCTTAATCTAATTTTCTTCAAGGTAAACATACCCAGCTCCCTGAGTTGCTCCTCATAGGGCATGGTTTCCAGACCTTTCGCCATTTTGTTCACCTTCCTTGAAATGTTCCAGCTTGTCAATATTCTTTTTGAACTGTGTTGCCCAGAATTGGACACAATATTCCAGGTGAGGTCTGACCAAAGGAGAACAGAGTAGTAATATTACTTCCCTAGATCTAGACAATATATACCTATTGATGCAGCTTAGAATTGCATTGGCTTTCTTAGCTGCCACATCATATTGCTGACTCATGTTCAGCCTGTGGTCCACTAAGACTCCTAGATCCAAAAAAGCCCACAACGCTTTCACCATCTGGAGCCATGGAGAAGAAGATCTGACCATGTTTTTGAACCATCTGAATAACATCCACCCAAACATCCAATTCATGATAGAAAAAGAAAAGAAAGGAACATTGCCATTCTTGAATGTCCTGGTTATCCACAAACTGAACCAATGGTTGGGCCACACAGTATACAGAAAACTACATACATGGACAGATAACTACACAAGAACTCCAACCATCACCCAGGACAAAAAGCACCTAGATTGGGCTCCACAGGCTAATGGTACTCCAGCTCAGACACCAGAAGGGCTGCCAGACCCAGAAAAACCCATAGGAGTGAAGACAAACAACCACCCAAAGGGAAGGAATTTTTACCACACATCAAATGAGTCACAGAGAATAGGGAAATGGGTGAAGAAACACACCTCCAAATTGTCTACAAATCAACCACAAAAATCCAGCAAATGCTGAACTCAGTGAAGGATAGTCGAGACCCTTTCTCACAGCAGGAGATCACCGCATACTGTGCAGCTGCGAACAAGTCTACATAGGGACCACCAAATGCAGTGTCAAACTTGAATCAAGGAACACGAGAGATGTTGCAGACTGGGGCAGGCAAAAAGTAGCAGAACATGTCATAAACCATCCTGGGCATAAAATGCTGTTTGAAAACACTGAAATTCTAGACCATGCCAACAACTATCAGGTCAGAATGCACAGGGAAGCCATTGAAATCCATAACACCTGAACAACTTCGACAGGAAAGAAGAAACCCTTAAAGTAAACAAAGTTTGGCTAATAGTCCTGAAAAACACCAAAATCAAGACCCAGCAAATGTAAATGAAAACCACCCAGGGTTATGGGGGTTTTCTAGCAGACAATGGATCATTAAATAGACACCCTGAGGCCTTGCCATTCAACAACAGAACAATACACAAATCAACATGCAAATTGCTTCCTCTCCACTGACCCCACTTACTCCCATGCCCACGTTCTCTGAAGATGCCAACCACAGATGCTGGAGAAATGTCAGAAAAAAATTCTTCTACAACATGGCCTCATAGCGTGAAAAAACCACAAAAAAGTATGGTTGCTTGCTGTGAAAGCCTTTTATATCACTTTTAGATCCCTTTAGTATCTACTGATGTCAAGCCAGGTGTCACCAATTTTCACTTTTACTACCCAAGTGAAGTATCCTACATTTCTCCCTATTGAAATTCATTTTCTTAGTTTTGGCCCACCTTTCTAATCTGTTAAGATCATTTTGAATTCTGATCCTGTCCTCTGGGGTACTAGCTACTCCTCCTAATTTGCTGTCATCTGCAAATTTTATAAGCATTCCCTCTATTTCATCATCCAAATAATTGATAACGATGTTGTGTAACACTGGGCCCAGAACAGAACCCTGTGACTCTCCACCAGTCACTTCTCTCGAGGATGAGAAGAACCATTGCTGAGTACCCTTTAGGTTCCATCAATCAACCAATTATGAATCCACCTAATGGTTGCATTGTCTAGTTCACTTTTTACTAGATTTTTTCAAGCATATCATGGGGAACCTTGTCAAAGACATGGCTAAAATCAATATACGTTGCATCCACAGTATTCTCTTCATGTACTAAGCTTGTGACTCTGTCAAAAAAAGAGAGATAAAATTAAGCTGTCATGACTTGTTTTTCAGAAACCCATGCTGACTTTAATGGATGTTGTGTAGATTGCAATTCTGTTCTGACCACACAATGACAACATTTCCCCCCAATTTACCTTTTAAGGAGCATGGTTCCCTAACACAGACATTTCCATACTGTTGGAGAGTAGGGGAGGATGAGAAGGGTTGTGTCCAGCTCCCTCTTTCTTTCTTTCTTTCTTTCTTTCTTTCTTTCTTTCTTTCTTTCTTTCTTTCTTTCTTTCCTTTTGTATTTTCATCATCTGCAGAGAGCTTTCAAGGACTAACACCTGTTGTTTGTTGTAGTCCATCCCTATTTATTACCGAACTGTCTGACAACATTACTATGGGGGGTGAGGTTTCTTGGGTTGCACCAGCAGACATTGCTTTAGAGATGTAGCTACATGAGAGACACCTGTCTCCCAATCCAGGATCTCAGCCATTATGTTTTGGAAATATAACTCACAGAATTTCCCTGGCAGCATAGCCACTGGTAATCCTAAATGTGTTTGTTTACTCCCCCCCCCCCAAGTAACTTTTGTGAGCTCCAGTTTTCACACAATTTCTTAGCAACACAGGCTGAAAATATTTGACTCAATTTTTCACTCACTTCTTCCTTATGTTCTGCAGCTAAGAACAGCAACCAGAACATTCTCTGCATGATTACATGCACGATTCTGGATGGTGAAGGTATGCTTAGGGTGAGCTTTGGCATAAGCAGCATACATAACAAAGAAAGAAATGCATTTAATGGGAAAGCACTGAGGCAACAAACATTCCATCCATACTTCCTGTTTAAATTACTGTACTAATACAGTCTGGAAACAGTGTTATCATTCCATCACTTGTTGGGTGAACTAGACTTTGGTGGTTGGTTGAAGGGCAACATACGTAAGGATTAAAGTCTGAGCTGTACTTCCTCTTTTTAAATAACCTGCATCTATAGAGGCACAGAATTCTTTTTAAGCCCATGGCTCAAACCACTGAGCTCCCCCCCCCCCCCCCCGAGGTCTAATGTAAGTATTGGCAGTTTTAGCTAGTTTTTAGAGGAGAGTTATAAAGAGATCGAGTTCAGATATAGTATTTACAAAAAGAGATAAGCTTCTCAAGTTACAGAAAAATAAAGACAGTCATCAGTTGAGTCTCATCTACAAATGGCTGTGTTGGTAGTGAATAAAGTTGGGATACTGCAGAGATGTGGCTATTATAGGCAAGCATTGCCAGCAGGCAGTGAAACAGACTCTGCAGGTGGTTGGCAGTGTTTACTTGTAATGCCCCACAGGGCTGTTAAATAAAAATAAAACAAAATAAATGAAGGCAGTATAGGGAGAAGTACTGGTGATGAAACATTGGACATGGTGATGAACAGGTTGGACAAATGAACTCAGAAACATCTTTCTTACCTCTTTTTGAACCCAATGCTTAACCTTGGCTGAAATAGGCACTCATTTCTCCACAAACTTTTCTTTTTAAATTGAAAGTAGAGATCTTTGCCCACCAATGGCACTACTTTTCTATGGTGATGGTATTGTGTGATCCTGCCATGCAAGAGGCTATGCTGATGGCAGCAGTGCTGCTAGTAGGGTCTCTTATATGAGGTAGATGAAATGTTTCAAACAGCTGTAGGGCAGCAATAGTACTGTGTGTGTGAATGACACTGGCAGAGAATCTCCCAGAGACAACAGCAGTGGCACCATAACGAACACTTGTTAGTAATGAACAGATGGAAGCACAGGAAACCCTTTTTGGATGTCTTTGACCATACCTGATGATGAGACTATCCAAAATGAAATAAGAGATAGTACCAGAACATGACATCCCTAAGTTAGGAGGCATTCAACAAACCTGCAGGTTACAGCAGAGGACAACTATTAGTGCTGTGACTAATGATGGAACTGGACTCAAGCTGAAAGAACATTTGGCTGTTGATGTGCTCAGAGATTAAAGGAAAGTCTGAAGATGAACAACACATATAACAGGAATGTGGAATGTAAGATGCATGAATTAGGGAAAGCATACAATACATGCAGTGAATGAACTAAAGTGGACAGGAAAGGGACATTTTGAGTCACATAGGCCCCATACAGAAAGGACAAAATAAAGCTGCTTCAGGTCACTTGGGAGGTATGCTGTTTAAATGATGCATGTGTCCTAAGATTCGGAAACTGTGCCAAAGCTATGCTCCAGTCCTTAGGACTGGGTCGTGGTTTTGGCGCTGCTTTCGGACTCTTAATATGCATGTATCATTTAAAGAGCATACCTCCAAAGTGACCCAAAGCAGCTTTATTTTGGCCTGTCTGTATGGGGCCATAATTACACAGTTTTGCTTAGGAAGTAATAATCAAAGAAGAAAGTGGCATGGAGTTAATAGGGAGGGAAGATGTAGCAAAAGCAATTAAAGGATAAAATGCAAAGTCAGGCCAAATAATGTCAGTTCTAGTTGGCCTGGAATCAAGAAATAAAGCAGGAGAGCAACTGATTGAATTTTGTTAGGCCAACAATTTTTCATCGAGCTGCCAAAGAGGCAACTGTATGCATGGGCATCACTTAGAAATCAAATATAAGATGGAAAAACTCCATCCTGTCTGCAGAAACAAGACCATGAGCAGAATGTGGCACAGACTGCTAATTCCAAAAATTAGTGTTAAGCCAATTAACACCAAAACAACCATCCTGCCAAAATAGAAACTGGAGAACATCCAAGTAGAATGTAAAGATAATGTAAAAAATATATTTACACTATTAAGCCTAATTGACAGAGAGCCAGAACAACACTGGAATGAAGCCAGGGACTTTGTCAGGGAGAAATGCAAAAAGACACTATCTGCAGCAAAAAAGAAAGAGAAGCCTCAATGGATGACAGATGAAACTCTTCGAGCCGTTAAGAAGAGACAAAAAGCAAAAGCAAATGGTGACAGAAATAGGGTCAGAATCCTGAATCCAACTGTTTAGCAACTTGTGCCAGGGGCAAAGAGAATTACTATAATAATCAATGTAGAGAACTAGAATAAGGCAACAAAAAAGGAAGAACAAGAGACCTCTTCCACAAGAACCAACGAAATAAAAGGGAAAATTAAACCAAGCATATGGATGCTATGTAACCAGCAGGGGATCACATTACATGACCAAATACAAAAAGAAGATGGAAAAAAGCAAGGAATAACTATATAAAAGATATTAAAGGATTATAGATTCATTCAAGGAAAAAAAATTTGAAGATGAACCTATACATGTTATAGCAGTATCATTCCATTTTAACTGTTCTATCCTCTGGAATCCTGGGATTTGCAGTTTAGAGAAGGATATTTAGAATTCTCAGCCAGAGAGCTCCTATAGTGCCTCACCAAACTACAAATGATAGGGTGCTAGAGAATACAACTGTGGCACTTTAAGTGGAATCATATTGCTATAATTGTGTAGTGTGAAAGGACCCTTATCAATCTCATTAAAGACTTGCATGTGGTATCCAAGCAGTAAATGATGTTTTATGTGTCATGTTACCAGCTCATTGCTGGAATTCTAGGGAAAAAAATGTCTTTCACTTGATTGCTGTTGATGCTTTCAGGCTGTAATTTGCTGTTGGAGAGTCGAGTGGACACACAAAAACTTTTTTGAAATTTCCCCCAAGTTTGCCTGGTCCCATGAATCTCCTCTGCAGCTTCAAAATATCTGTTTTTAGGGCTTTATTGAGAATCCGTGAACAAACGTTGATCTGGGAAAGCGGGTTGTGGGTTTTATTTTCCAAATGGAAAAGAAGGAAGGAAAAAACAGCCTTGTGTTTAATTTTTTTTTCTATATAAAAGAGCTGAATGTTTATTCAGGAAGGGATTTGAAGTCTTTTGTTGTTTCCTTTTCAAAAATGGAGATAAAGGCAATCCACACTGCTGTTCAGGAGTACAGTTGTTTTACAAGCAAGCTCTCCCAGGAACCAAGATCTGCTCCCCAATGCTTTGGCATTATTCTGTATAATTAAGGATATTTCTCCCCCCCTTCCAAAAATATTTTTTTTCCAGAAGCTGATATTTCAAAGGCTTCCAGTTCTGTGTGTCATTATCAAATAATCTTTTTTGGTACTTGGCTGTTTATTATTGGATTGCAACAACGATAAAGCTCTTGGGGTTTTTTGTCTCCTTTGGTATGCTAATTAGCCACTTTCCCTTTGATCCTTCTTTCACTGAAAACAGTGAAAAGCTATCTCGGCAGGGAATCTTACTGATGTACATTCATCCCCTCATCTCCATAATCTTAGGATCAGAGGGAGACAACATTTTTACTGCTGAATGAGGCTGCTTTCTTTATCATGATGCTGGCTTCTAAATAATCCCTATCACCATTTTATATACGGAATACTGGAAATGGCAGCGAGGAAGATGCCTGAGTAAGCTAGCAGGGAAGAGGGAGAAAGAATCGGATTCTGACCTGTAAAAGGAAAAAAAAAAATCAATGTAACACCTTTCCTAAGGTTTAAATTCATAAATATGCCATAAGCTGTTTGTTCTTTTCTGCAGTACTGTTCTGGCTTCTGCTGTTCATCTCTTTTATTCTCCTTTCTTGTGTTGCTTCTTTATATATTTCACAGGCAATACCAGGGCTGAAATCCAAGCCAGATTTGTAGGAAACAAAGTGATGATAAAGTACCATGTTTTTGTGTTGTTGAATATACTGTGAGCTGGTTGGGAGGACAGAACTATTACCATTTAAAAAAGAAAATAAAAGTATTTTAACTCAGCCCATGGGGACAGAGCAGGACTGGGATCTGATCCAACCCACCATCCTGTCCATCAGTTAATCAGTCAACCCACCAAGTATTTATCCAAAGGAAAGCCAGAGAGAGGAAAGATAAGGGGTATGGGGTGCACAAGATAGAAGAGATTTAGAATTGGTGTTAAAGGATGTGCTGGAGAAAGGCAATAGTTACAAAGTGATCATTGATAAATTTAAGATGAAAATTAGAGTTTTTGATGGTCAGGTGTACGATTCTGGAATCCAAAGGCAATATTCAGTTTACTACTCCTGGCAATGGAATGGCTTCCATAAGCTGAAACAGATAAGTCTGTGTCACTATATAGGTCTGTGCTCCAGAGGATTGGATGGACTGTCAAAGCAGATTTGGAGTGGTGGTGGCCATGAGAGAGGGCATGAAAGGCTGCAGGAGAAAGAAATAGAGGGGGAGGCCCACTGTGTCCATTTGATAGTGACAGTGGATTTCCCCCAGAAGCAAACCAGTCCCATTGACTTAACAGTTTTCTTTCTTTCTTTGGCTGCAGTTTCTTGACAGTTCAGATAATGAGAAGCCACTATACTAAAATCTTGTGTAAAGCAATTTATGACATTTTGAAAGCTACCAGATAACTTCAGCCATAAGGACAGCATTTGTCTAAACCAGGGGTGAGCAATACTTAGGCTAAGGCCACATGCAATCAAGAAGACACCCTCTTTTAATACCATACTGCCCAAATCTGGCAGTCAAATGTCCTGCTGAACTTAACTCATTTAAAGCAAGCATTGGAGGAGAAGTGGAAGTAAATTTGAGAGGGTGATGTCAAGGGGAATACAGGTTTTCCACAATGAATTGATACTTGCTTTGAAATACACACACACACACACACCTTTTACATGAAGAAACAGTGTGGTAGTCTATCACGCAATAACATTAAACCCCATGATTGCGTTCGGATTGCCATTGGATTATACTTCCAATTTCCCTTGTCTGATAACATCCAAGGCCTAATGTGCTGAATTCTGAAAATTTGGATTCCTTTTTTTTTAAACAGCATTTGGGGAAAACTGTAATTGAGAAGGAAAGAGAAGAATATCACCTAATGAGATTGTGTATCAGCTGCCAAATGTTCTACTATGGAAGGATATTCAAATGAACAAATTCAGGCTTGATCAAAGCCTGTATGTGAAAAATGTGCTAGTGCATACAGCCTTCCTGCAATGCTTTCCTCAATTTGCTTCATTCAGTCCAGCACCTTTCCATCTGTTCTCAAGCAAAGGGACCAAATTGTGGTGATGAAGGGGAATAAAAGCAGCAAAGAAGGGCTAATGCTCACCCATCTGAGAGGCCCTCAAAAACTATACATTGAGGCTTACTCCAAAGGGACATGTTTATTGGCTGTCGTGAAGACAAAGATATTGGCATATGTTGGACCGCCACTAAGGGCAAGTTAAGTTGCACATACAAAACGTAGATTCTCCTTGTTCAGAATTTGGAAAAGTTACTGTTTTGGATTGCAGCTCCCATTGTCCATGAGAGTGGGAGGGCTCTATTCTTTTGCATAGTCCCAAAACTCATGGCAGCAGTTTAAATATATGACACAGCCCATAATGTGAGGTCTCGAGCAGCTGTTCTATCTGTAATTCTATCTGTAGTTCTACCTCTGGGTGAATGTGGGCCTTTGTTCAAAGTGCAAGGGTATTGTTTCCTACATTACAATCAAATAAACTTGTTCATTGTACTTATGATCCAAAGCTGAACATAGCCGGCTTACCACATATGGTGGTCCACCAGGGGCTTGAGGAAATCTCTCATTTTTCTGTCTCATCAGAATTTCAAAATCTGTAGGTGATATGATGCAGTCAGTATGACTGGTTACCTATGTTTTTGTAGTTTGATATAAAATCCGTTTCACATAGAAACTGGGTGTTTCGGTTCTCTTTCCTTAGCAGAGTATAACGGAAAGTCCAATCCTGTTCTTTATTGCAGATTACCTTTAATTAGATTGCATATCAGCTGCCAACATGCAATCATAACAATGAATCTCATCCTCCTAAGATTATATGTATTGAGTCATTTTGTGAATGGGTGGACTATGCATCTTGGACCTAACCATGTGACCATTTGAAAACATCTCATAAAGAAGATATAAGTGTGATGGAGGAAGGCACATGAGCCAGAATCTTGTTTTCATTCCACTGATAATGTGCCTTAGCTATTGTGAACCAGTCTTCTTCTACATATAACTGGATCCAAAATTGTGCTTCTTAAAACATGAATGCTGTTGATGTAGCAGTTCACAGTCCAAACTTTCATGGGCCACCTTTCATTACCCTTCCACACATGGAGTTGTAGTAGAAGCTCTTGCTTGTTCCATGTTTGTGGTCAGCAGATAGTGTACATCCATGGAGAGCTAAAAGATTAATCTGTTTGCATGCTGATTTTCACAGAGACATGGACTCAGACAAGCATTCCCACTTGTGTCGTGTGTGCCTCTTCTAAAGTGGTGCTTGTCATCTGCAATTTTTATACATAGAGCTCTTGAAGTGAATTCATTTCAAATAAAAACTAATGATTACCCCTCCCAATGCCCCATAACCTTGACATAGAGGAGAGATGCAGACAGAATGGAAAGATGCAGACACTGGCTGAGATGTGAAATGTATACATAATCAAGAGAAACAATGTGCACCTCTTCTCTCTGTGCAAATTAAGTTAGACAGTTACATTTGGCTCAAGATATGCAACCAAGCATTATAAATTGAGTGTGGAACCTGAGGTCTGCCAGATGTTACTTGATTGTACGTCCCATCAGGCTGAGCAAGCATGGCCAAAAGTCAGGGATTTGGGGAACTGGAGTTTAACAATCTCTGGTTAGCCACAGTTTCCTCATCCCATTATGTGTGTTTTGGGCAAATAAATATGGAAAAGAGTAACACTCTCTGTGCCAAGGTAACACAGATCCTGTTAGAAGAAAATCCAAACCTTGAAATTTTACATTATGTAAATTTAGCAAATTATCTTGCATAGCACATTTTGCCAGTCAGAATGATGGGAAAGAGGAACACAGGTAGTGAAGCCATACCATTTGAGCACTGGGACCTAGATTTCTCCAGCTTTTCTCCCAGGTTTAAAAAACTTGACAGGCAGTGCCTACGCACTGTCAGACAGATGACTGTTATGCAAGGACCAGAAATATGTTTTTTAAAATGTTGTTTTAAAAGATTCGAAGAAAACTACATTCTATGGCCAAGACCTTATCTTATTGCTTTTCTTTGTGGGCCTGTAGCATGCATATATGATATATTCCCTTCTTATGCTGTGGTGGCTGATTTGGCCTATGCTTTATTGTGGATTCTAGTCTTGTTCATCAGCTTTGATATTGGCATGCCCCTGCAGTCTTACACTGTGCACTTACTTTCTGCCATAGTGGCATGCAACATTTGGCCATTAGGTGCCAAGGGCCTTTGTAGGAGCACAGCTGGCTCTCCTCCCTTACTAGCCAACTGAAACATGTTCTCTAGACTGGGGAGAGCTCGAAATCACAAGGGAATTGGATTATCAACTGGATAAGAAACAATAAATTGACTTCATGTGGGAGGTATGGAGGTAGTATTTTAGGACCAGAAGCATTAGGTCAGACATGAGCCCATTGGAGCTGAACTAGATGTCTAGGGAGAGGAAGAGCAAGGAAAACTTTGTGCTGTTTAACATCCTTCCAGGCTTGTAAAGATGCACTGGGCCAAGAATCTTACAGTCCTAGTTAATGTTTGCCACAGGCCTCCCCAAATATATCTACTCTCATTTTTTCCTGGATGAAAATCAGAGGCTTTGGTTGTTACTGGAAAAGATAAAGGGCTTGTTTTCATTGGTAACTTTAGAGTGATTTTTCTTGCCTGTCAGCTTGTCATGCTGCGGTTATCAGCCATTGTTCTTCATGGATGCCACAGCCTGCTCTGTTTCTACTGGGAACAACTTGTCAGCTTTTAAACCATCTTCTTTTCTTCCAACTTAAGCACAGAAGAGAATCTGCATATTGTCATCGTGATGGGACAGCATCTGACTTATTTATTAGCATCATCTGCTCTCTCCAGCTGCTGTGACCTTTGTGTAAAGAATAACGATACAACAAGATACCTCTTTCAGAATAAAGTGATGCTGATATGTACTGGGAGCGATAACATTGGAAATGCAAAGCATTGTCCTTGATATGGGATCAAGGGGGATACAGTTGTGAGACGCCAGTCATGAAGCAAAACACATTCATTTCATAGTAATTGGTTTCCTCCTGTCAGGGGTTCTGAGGCAAGTTTGACATGTTTGTCTAGAACTCGGTAGTTATCTTGTGTTTACCCATAAGAGATTGGTAAGTTGACTTCCTCCATTATTAAAAATAAAGTATCTCTGGCAATTAAATTCTCAATGTATGAGCATATGTCGCCTTGAGGATTATTATTTTTGTTTTCATTTATTTATAGAATAACTAGCTCACCACAAGGTGACCTGCAGCTTATGAAACACCCAATCAGTAAAAATACTTCAAAACCAATAAAAGCAGCAAAACTGCCCAAACAGTATCCACCAAAGCAAACTCTTCCAGGAAACTGCCACATAACAACAAAATCCTCCTAATTGTAAACATTTAATAAGATCTTTAAACTGAAGCTCAAAACAAAAAGATGCCTTTTACAGTGCTTTAAAATTTCACAACTAGCTATTGATCATGATTAAAACAGGGGAGAACATCTTCCCTCAGCACTGCAGGGTGAAGTTCTCCCCCAAGCTCTGGTCACAGGCATGAAGCCATCAGTATAGAACAGGGCCAAGTGAAGGTGTTACCTCCAAAAAAGTCATGCTTCTTTGTGCCAACCAGGTTGACTTCAGGGATTGTTGGTAACTAGTATAGGTCTACACCTGATGACTGTAATCAGAGCTTGAATATTGGTTTGAAAATTAATATATGAGTTTTAAATGCTTGAAATTGGGAGATTAATTTGTTGCTAATCATTGAAAATTGCTTAAGTCATTGAATTGCCATTTAATTAATTCATTTCTTAAATCATTGGCTTTTGTGAGACTGGGTTTTTACAGAGAATGGTACTGAGATTGTCATTAGTGTCTCCTAGAGTCACATTTTGTTATTGATTCCCACAAATGTCTTTTTTGTTTGTTTGT
The DNA here is from genome assembly GCF_019175285.1 of Sceloporus undulatus. NCBI lineage: Eukaryota > Metazoa > Chordata > Lepidosauria > Squamata > Phrynosomatidae > Sceloporus > Sceloporus undulatus. Next base: position 139,324,735 of record NC_056524.1, on the reverse strand, counting down.
TTCAAAATTGCATTACCCAACATGGATTTTTCTCTAGATGGACTACAAAGCCAATAATATGGTTCTTGGCTAGGGATGAGTGTCAGGCTGGGGAGCCCTGGTGGCGCAGTGGTTAAATGCCTGTATTGCAGCCACTCACTCAAAACCATAAGGTTGCGAGTTCAATACCAGCAAAAAGAGTTCAAGCTTGATTCAGGCTTGCATCCTTCCGAGGTCACTAAAATGGGTACCCAGATTGTTGGGGGCAATTAGCTTACAGTTGTAAACTGCTTAGACACTGCTAGTTTGGTATGAAGCAGTATATAAATGAAGTTGTTTGTTTGTTTTAAAGGCTGTCCTGAAGCATCTTGCACCCATCATCATCTTGCATCCTGTTCAATGTTGTCATTCATTTGCACAGTTATTCTCTTCGTTTCATCCCCCAACAAACATCTACACTATCCGTTTGCTCTTCAAGTAATTTTTTTTATTAAAGATCAATAAGGAAAAAAATGTTAAAGATTAGTAAGAAAAATGTGTTTATTTCAGCAAGAAGACACTGATCTACTGCAGGCTAGAAAGATCAGTCAGTGAATCAAAGGTGGAATAATCAGATATGTTTTGAGTGTCTCTGAACACATGAAGAACATTTTCCTACACAACTGAATCGCTGAATCCTGTGTCCCCATTCCTATTCAAGAAGTATGGTGTGCAACTGTCACTGGTGGAGAATATGTTTTGTAAATAGGAGCCAGAGATCCCAGGTTCTAGTGGTGGTGGGTGAGGAGGGAACACCAGCCTATAGCTTGGAATGGTTTGGCATTCTAAAAGGGGAAATTATGCCATCCTGTTCCCTAACAAATTTTAATGATGTAAAATTAGTACTATGATAAA
>NC_056524.1:139287559-139320862 GCF_019175285.1 Sceloporus undulatus | reverse complement strand
ATTGGGGAAATGTTAATAAACTGATAATTGAACAAATTTATTAATGTTTTCTCCAAGCTCTGACTGACTGTAATATTTATTGGTGTAAGCAGCCCTAAGGTATCAAAATGAGACTTTTGATATGATTGTAGATCATTTTGTTAAAAGATAGAAAAGTTAAATTTAAAAATGAAATGTATGCTATGTTGATTATTTGGTGTGCCAATGGTTTACTAATTCTGGAGACTGATAAATGGATGATCCAGGGCCAGTCACTATCTCTCAATTTAATCTGCTCCACAGGTTACTGTGAAATAAAATAAGAAAAAGGTTGAATGCTACTTTCATTTCCTTGGAGGAAAGGTGGAATGGACATATACTACTTTGATTTAGGTGAAGGAGACATTGCCAATACAGCAGGGACACAGTTTGTGCTGTTAGATTAGATACTAGAGTGTGTTTATTGACTCATTTTGGAATGATTGCATGGCCATTTTCTGATGGTCATATAATTCTTTAGAGTACACTAGAGTGGCCAAATAAACATCCCAGAAGGAGATACCCTAGCAGATTCTGGCTTGAAGACAGAGGATGATTACAGAGAGTTGAGCACAATCAATATTTTAATATCCGTGATTATATAAATAATTGGTTATGATTAATTAATATTCATATAATCATTACTTATTATGATTCATTATCACACTGAATCACAAAAAGTGTTTATAAAAGTGTTTATAATTTTACAATGGAATAACTTGGTTTCATCTACATGTTCCAATTAGTTTTGATGTTCTTCCAGAAATTGTTGGTATCCTTCCAATGCTAGTAATTCCAAAGACATAATTAATATTCATTTTTAGTTTAGAATATAACAGAGGGTACTGACCTACATTGCTAAGGCAAAGAGGTTGCAACCTATTCATTTCTCTTTTTAGCACACCTTGTTATCGATTGAATGGAATGGAATGCTATCTCCAGCATCGCCATGGAATGCTATCTCCAGCATTACATTTCAAGTGAGTAGATTTTCTTTCCATCAGCTTTCTTCACTGCCCAGCTTTCACAACCACACACAGAAATGAAAATTACTATGGTCTGGTTGATCCTGGCTTTGGTATTCAATGATATATCTTGACACCTGAAGATCTTGTCTAGCTTTTTCATGGCTGCTTTTTTAAGTCTTAGCCTTCTATTGATTTCTTGACTACAATCTTCATTTTGGCTCATGTTAATTCTGGAGAGCACCAGTCCTTGCTCAACAAATGCTTGCCACCTAGTATCTAAAACATATCTCTATGCTAGCATATAGGAATCATCTAGCAATAAGGGCTACACAGGCTGGCAGCACAATTGCTCAAACATATCTTAGTCTAAGCCCATGTTTAAAATGTTGTAGAAATTTAATGTTACAGTGTGAGCTACACCTATTTCTCACAGTTTGAAAAACCCCACCCCACTTTTTTCTTATGAGAAATAGTTGGCAAAGCTTTTCCCTCCTCATGATTAGAATTTGGTTAGGCTGCTAGAGGCCAGATAAAATTGCTTTGGAGCCGGGATCCAGCTCAAAAGCTGTCCCTGGTCTAATCTTTTATCTTGATCTAAATTTGATTCCATACGCACCATTTGGGAAGTGGAAAAAGATAGCCAGCTGAGTGCATGGAGGGAATGAGTAATTGACCAGTGTTTCCCCCCCCCCCAGTTCAGTTCATTAACTATTTCACACTTTCTTATCCTCAGATTACTCCGAGCCACTTCACTGTGGGCCATGTCCCTTATACTGACAGATACAATATACCAATTATCCTTCTTCCTCTTCCTCCTCCTCCTTTTTTGAAACCCTTCTGTTGCATTCAGTGAAACACCACACAAAAACAACATATGAAATGAGCTAGGGTTTTGCATTTAATCACAAGGCAATTACAATCAAAGACGTTAGAGTAGATGCAATATGAAAGCCCCAAACTCCTTGGGGATCACTCAGCCTTAAGGGACTCTTCCAGAATCATGTGTTTATAATGCTCTGAAAGCACAAAATGTAGATAAGGAAGTAATCTTTTCTTTAAAAATAACAGTTATTTACTGTACGTTCACTCTTGCACTTCCTAGCTGGGTGCGCAGTATTTTAAGGATGCACTCCATGCTCATTCGAGAATGCTAAGGTTACAGGTGATGGCTATCGTCTGCCCTGCTGACATACAATGAAGTCATTATGCTTTTCATACCCTCATTCTCTCCCCCCTCCAAAAAACAACCCCCCCCAAAACAAGATTGTTAATTTGAATTACAAGAATGTGTTTCTTGCAGCCCCTCCCCCTGCCCTTCTGCAGTTTAAATTCTATAGGTCAGTAATGTGAACTTTCCTAAAAGTGCCCTCTTTACTTTCACATTTTGTTTTTCTCCAGTTGATTATTTCACATGTGATTGAAAAACTGAATATCTTCCCAGTTATACAAGCTCTGTTTCCTTCATTAAGAAACTGTAAGTACTAAGATTGTTACTGGCCTGATTGTTTTTCACAATTGTGTGCAACATACCTAAAATTTCCTGTTGGGCTTACCTCTTTTAAAAATTAAATTAAAAGCAAAATTTAATTTCTAAATGTTGGTTTTTCCATACACACCTCTGAGGTGTTTTAGGCCCAGTTTTGGTTTATTTCCCCCCCAAAATGTCAAATGGCTGATGGATCTGAATTCAGATTTAGATATCATTGTAGATACTGGCCAGAATCCTGTTGATGGTTACCTCCTTTAACATTTGTGCTATTGTATACTTCCTTCCGCAGCACCTTTCCCCCTTGGTTTACTACCTGGGCAGCATCCAGCTGCAGTTCTGTAGCTAGATGTGATCCATCTAGATCTTCAGTCTATACATCTAGCATATTCTCTGGAGATCTGAGAGGATAACAGAACCACAACTGGACCCTCTTTGGACACTCCTATTCTCCTTTGGTGACCACCTAGTGTGGGGGAATGCTCCCACTGAAAACATGGAAATATGCTGGAAACTGGAGCTTTATCCTCTGGTGGTGTAATTTAGGATGTTGGCCAGTGTACCCAAGCAAACATCCAGGTTTTATCATTAGGGAATGAGAACGTCTTCCAGATACCATACTATTTGTGAGGGGTAGAGCTTTCTCTATGGTAGTCCAGGAGTACTGAGTCCAATGCTATACATCATTGGTTTATTTCAGATATTCTCTCACTGTCTTAGAATCTGAAACCATGGGTTTATATTTGCTGTTATCAGAGCTTGGCAAAATTTGTTAACCAATTAAAATTACTTCATTCAACTCCACCCAATACAGCTAAAGTATGTTGATTCCTGATAAATGCTGAAGCCAATCTTACATTTTAATGTATTACTTGTTTTAGGCTTCAAAGATATAGCCATGTTGGTCTGTAGAATAGTGTGCAGAGAGATCTTGTAACACATTTGAGACTAACTAAAGAAAGAAGTTGGCAACATAAGCTTTCATAGATTTAAGTCTACTTCATTAGATGCATTGGGTGGAGTGGTAAGCCAGGGAGAGACTGATATATACCCTAGGTGTGTGAGAATGTAAATTTGAGTTCAAAATCCTTTGTGTATGGAAATGAACAGGCAAGTCCAGTTTTAAAGATGGTTGTTTGTGAACAAAGGCATTGTGAACTAGCCTTTATGCATGGAAATGAAGTGGCAAATCCAGTTTGGCAATGGAACTAGCCTGTGGTGAAGAGAATAGATGAGTGTCACATCTAGGGGATATATAAGTCTGTCCCTGGTTTACCTCTCCACCAAAAGCATCTGAGGAAGTAGACTTAAGTCTATGAAAGCTCATGCTGCCAAATTCTTTCTTTTGGTAGGGGGGATACAGACCATCACTTTGTGCTGGCCTGTGGGGCATCCACATGCTCAATGCCATGACTCCTCCCCCAGGGCACCATTTTGGCATGCACCCATTTACGCGGCATGCACCATGATGATGCACCTCTGGTGCTGTATCTACATGATACAGCACTAAAGGGGCATTATCATATCATGCCATGGTGGATATGGCTCCCTTTAGAGACGCAAGAAGAAGATGCATGTTGCAGCTCCTTTTTGCGTTCTCTGAAGGTTAGATCAGGGCCACAGCATGCGATTGCTGCAGCCCCGATCTGGGGAGAAAATGGGAGGTGTCTTGCTGCCCCTTCAGTCCAATCTGTATAGCCCCTAAGTTTCTAATTTGTAACATTCTGGCTGCTGTTGCATTTCAGCAGGTCTGGTCCTCCTATATGTCAGATAAGGCAACTTGCTTTAGGCAGTACTACTGTATCTCACTCTTTGTGGGAGGGATTATTTAAAAGCAGACATGGTGTGAGCAGTGCAATTTAAAATGTGATGTGTCATGGTTGGAGGTACTTTGGCTCTGTTTCAGGTGGCAAAATACCTTAAGCTGATATTGCATTTAGCTGATATGGCTGCTTAAATTTTATGGTGTTTTAAAATTGCTTTTACAATTTTTTTAAAATGTAAACTCCATAAGGATATCACTTTTATTTAAAGGTGATATAAAATGTAGTAATAAATGTAGTAATAAACATGAATACATATAGTAATGCAGAGCTGGCATAATTCAGAGTTGGTGCATACAAAGCTTCTTTCAGTGGTCATTGTAGAAAGAGGCAACAGCTTTGCTCACCTCATGGTATTTCATTTATTTATTTATTTATTTATTACATTTATATGCCACCTTTCTCCAAGAAGAGGCCCAAGGTGGCTCACAGATTAAAACATTAAAAAAAATTACAATAACATTTAAAATTGTCAAGATAATCTAAAAACAGTATAAAATTACATTAAAATATACAAAAGATAAAAGGCATGACTAAAGCACACATAGTCCATAAAAACCACACTGGCATGATTATATGTTGAGTGCCTGCTTAAATAGAAACATCTTGGCTTGCTGATGAAAGGCAAGCAGGGAGGTGGCAGCCTAGCCTCCTGTGGAAGGGGATATTGGGAGTAGCCACTGAGAAGGTTCTCTCTCATGTCCTCACCAAGCAGCCTGGGATGGTGGTGGGACCAAGAAAAAACCTTCTCCGAAGATCTTAATGTTCTGGCAGGTTCATATGAGGATATACAGCTCTTCAAACTATCTGGGCCTAAGATGTATAGGGCTTTATAGGTCATGACCAGCACTTTGAATTGTGTCTGGAGATGAACAGGTAGTCAATGACATTGTTTCAATAAGAGAGTTATATGCTCTCTATAACTGGCTCCAGTCAGCATAGTGGCCACAGAAATCTGGAACAGTTGAAGTTTCTGAACAGCTTCCAAAGGCAGCCCTATGTAGAGGCAAATGGGATATATTTAAGGCATGTATGACCATAGCCAGATTTGGCATATCAAGAATAAGGGTGCAGTGGGCCCACTAGTTTTAACTGTGTAAATGCACTCCTGGCCACTGCTGAAACCTGGGCATTCAGGCTCAGAGCTGAGTCCAGAAGCACACCCAACCTGTGAGCCTGAGATTTCAGGGGGAGTGTAACCCCATCCAGCACAGGCAAAGTCTCTATTCCTGATTTGCCTTACGACTGACTAGGAGGACCTCTGTTTTGTCTGAACATTTCAATTTGTTTGCCCTCATCCAGTCCATTACTGGCAACAGACACTGGTTCAGTACAGAGATAGCTTTCTTGGATTCAGATGGAAAGCAAAGATAGAGTTAGGTGTCATTAGCATACTGGTGACACTACACCACAAAACTCCAGATCTCTCAGTGGTTTCATGTAGATGTCAAATAACATGAGCAACAGAACAGACCCCTGAGGGACTCCACAGACCAACAGCCAGGGGGTCGAACAGGAGTCCTCTAATACCACCTTCTCCCTTCCAAGAGTTTACCCTTCTAACAAAGATTGGAACGTCTGCATAACAATTGTAGCCTGAAACATACAGTGGACCCTTGTTATACGCTGGGGTTTCATTCCAATATCCCCCGTATATAACAAAATCTGTGTATGCTCAAGTACCATTAAATATAATGACAGCAAAATGGTGTCCTTTATAAAAAATGGAAAATCAAGGTTTGATATTTGAAATTTGTACTTTTTTTGAACATGTTCAAACCGTGTATGCTTGAATCCGTGTATTAAAAATCTGTGTATAAGAAGGGCCGACTGTATCTGCAAATGGCTGTAGGTGTTTTTTTAATAGAAGAAATGACCAGATGGTAGTCATAAGGTAGAATCTGGGGAGCTTTGGGATATCAGAAGATTTTCTCTGGTTTCTAAGTCCTATGGTTATAGGCTTCTGCTAAATTTTCAAGTTGTCACATTTCAGATGGCTGTCAGGCATGTGGAAATCATGTTATGAATGAAGGCCCAAAAAGTCACCATTGCACAAATGGATGTAATTATGCTGATAGCTGTGGAAGAGGAGTTGCACAGACATGTTCCTCCATGCCTTGTCTTTACATGTTGCAATTTCACTTTGTGCAATGAGGTTGCATTTTCTATATTGTTTATTGGAGTTGCACATTATGTGTTGTGCATTGTGGATATGCATTATATATTGTGCATTGAAGTTGTACATTGTATATTCTGTATTTTGGCTGCAAATCATATATTGTGCATTGTAGTTTCACAGTATGTGCTGTACACTGAACATGTGCAATGGCATCAAGTCATTGACATTTATCATGCAATGCTGCTATTCTGCAAGAGGTTGCCTCCATCTGCTGCCATTGTATTTAAACTAAACTAAATTAAACTAAATTATGCCAAATTAAACTAACCAAATTAATAGAAGGACACTACAAATGCTAGACATAAAAAAATTAAAGATAATTCAAAGTAAAATGTTTTATTGAAACGCAAAGGTGTGTTTTTGGTTAGACGATGTCTTGTACCATGCACCCTTCACTCCATACTGAGAACCTGATCTTATTAATTTCACTTGCATAAATTATGTTTCAGAGTCAGTGGAAAAATAAAATAAAGACTAATAAAATACCCGGTGTGAAACGCCAGGCAAAAATGCACATTAGGGTAAATACCAGGTAATCAACATGCCTACCAACTTTTATTTATGTATTAAAATAATTTTATCGTATCCTTTTATCATTAGATCCCAGGGTGGCAAATGGATGGAACAGTATAAATAACTGAGACAGTCCAATTAAAATCATTAAATAATTTAAGCATGACAAAAAGATATCGAACAATTAAAACAAGTTAAAACAGGTTAAAAAGTGTTGTTGTTTTTTTTTTAAATAATGTACATGCTAAAAGGCCCCAAAAACCTTTATAAAAGCTATGTCTTCCCCAATGTCTAAATGGCACCAGTATTGGTGCCTGTCAGGCCTCCAGTGGAAGGGCTATCCTTAGGTGTATGCCACAGTAGAGAACATCCCCTCCTGGGTCTCCCATTGCTCAATTGCCCTCACTGATGGGACATAGAGGAGGCCCCTAAGGCAGATCTTTGGCAGGCATATATATGGAGAGGCACCCCTTCAAGTGTTGAGGCCCAAAGCTATTCAAGGCTTTGAATGGCATTGCCAGTACCTTGAATTAAACCCAGAAAAAATTAACAGCTTGTGCAGCTCCTTTTAAACAAGTATCATGCATTGTTTTTGAGATACCCTGGTCAGCAATCTTTCAGTTGCATTTTGCACTAGCTATAGCTTCCAAGTCATCTTTAAAGTCAGCCCCATGTGGAGTTCATTACAACAGGCTGAGAGGGAAGTTACCAGGGCATGGGTTATTGTGGCTACATTATCCCTGTCCAGGAAAGGCTATACAGTGACAAAAATTACCCCAGGATATGCACCTTCTCCTTTATGAGAAGCACACACATGTCCAGGGCAAATTGCTTACACAATTCTATTCTTCAAGAATCACCCAATCCACGACCCTCCCATCTTATCAGGATTCAGTTTTAGCTTATTGGCCATCATCCAACACATTACAGCTTCTAGGCATTGGTCCAGCACCTTCACAGCCTCGCAGACTCCTATGACAGGGAAAATGAGCTGAGTACACTCAGCATTCTGATGGCACCTCCTTCCCCAACCCCTTATCATATTTTATTGGCTTCATGTAATGTTGAACAACATGAGGGAGAAGATGGAACCCTTGTCGTGCCCCAGAGCTTAAGGACATAGGTTCAAACGGACTCTATATGCTACTCTCTGGAATTAACTCTCTGTCCCATAGGAGTGTAACATGTGCTTCCACTCTCATCTAACATAGCGGTTCAGTAAGATACCCTGTTTCCCCCAAAATAAGACATACCCATAAAATAAGCCGTAGCAGGATTTCTAAGCATTGACAATATAAGCCATACCTGAAAATAAGACATACTGGCGGGGTACAGACCGCCGCTTTGCGGGGGTCTGCTGCCGCCGTCAGTAGGTCCGCGGGGGAGCCGGAGCTTCGCGACGCCGACTCCCGCGCGGACGAAAAAAGAAGCTCCAAAATGGAGCTTCTTTTTCGTTGCGTTTGCGACGTAGCGAGGCGGCCAGGGGTGCGCTCGCTACGTCAGCAGCGGCCGACGCCGTACGGACGCTAGCGCTCCGATACGCAAAGATGGCGCCGGCCATGTAGAAGGGCCGGCGCCCTCTTGTACGGACGAGTCCGTACTAGGCCATGGGGCGTCTAAAAGAGACGCCCCTTTTTTAAAATGGGACGTCTCTCCGGAACGTCCCAAATGGCGGTGCAGAAGCACCACTGATAATCCTGGTGCAGATGAAGGGGGCAGGAAGGGGTGGAAAGATTGGGGCCAATGTTTTTAAGGAAAGGAGTCACAAGAAATTCAGGATGGACTTCGGGTTTGGAGATTATGAGACATGTTCCAGAAGAAGACATTTGAATAAATGGAGATTGTTGTACCATACTTAATAAAAACAAGACATCCCCTGAAAATAAGCCATAGTGTGTCTTCTTGAGGAAAAATAAATATATAAGACAGTGTCTTATTTTGGGAAACATGGTACCATGTTCAATGGTATCAAAAGTCAAAAGATATCAAGAAGATCAATGGGATACCACTTTCTCTCTATTCACCCTGGGCCAGACCAGCAAGACCATTTCAGTACTGTGCCCTGGTCTGAAACTAGCTTGTAATGGGTCTAATTAATCTATTTCTCTGAGAACATCTGAAGTACTGAGCCACATGTGCTCAAGCACCTGCTGAATCTTAAACTTGTTTTTAAAGGCTCTCCAATGAAAGTACAAACAGCTTTTCTCTAAAATATGTAACCACCTCACCACAGGAACGCCTTTTAAACAGAATAATGGGTTAAATTCAGAAATGGTTGCTTTATTTTGTATCTTGAGCAAGAGGGCTGGAATTTTTAATCAAGAGAGTGATTTTTATGGAAAGCCAAGATCTCAATTGGTTTGCATATATCCAATTAAGGACAGATTCATCAAGAGAAGAGAAATGCAGCCACAGAGGTTAAAGAAAATGAGTGTTCTTACGAGTTGTGTAAGATGATAACCATGAAATTTAAAAAGTGCATAAATGGCTCCTGAAAGGACAGTTTGAAGTGAGTCTGTAAAAAAGTACATGATAGTGGTCCTAAAATTCTGCGTTGTAATGTTCATATGGATGTGACGAAAATGTGGTTCTACGAAAGTATAAAATTTACATTGGGCGTGATTTCAAAGAAGCTTGTATAAGATTAGTATAAGGATGTATGACGATTTGTTGTTATAAACAGTCTGTCAAGTCAACTTTGACTCATGGCAACCCCATGGTGAGGCACTTCCAAGCCCCCTTGTCTTCACCTGCTCTGTCCGGTCATGTAGAGCCAGGCGGTAGGTTCCTTGACTTCTACCCAACTAGTATGCCGTCTTCCTCTCTTTCTACAGCCCTTCACCTTTCCCAGCATTATTGACTTTTATAATTACACCTATTATTTCTCATGTGTTCAAAGTATGACAGGACCTTATCACACGTGGGGCGGTTTGCAGCCCAGATCCACAGTCACTCCTGTTCTCGCAATGCAAGAGTGATGTTTTTTACACAAGATCCAGGTCACTCCTGTCTAGCAATGCGAATTAAGGTTAAAACGTGATGTTTTACCACACCGGTTGTCTTTCCACTGCCCTTCCAAACTGAGGGGGAAGTGGAGACAGTTCTATTCCAAGCCGTCACATGATGCGGATTCAGCAAAGGGGAGTGAGTGCACATTGTATTACCACACAGAGGGTTCAATGATTCAAATTGGACCCTTGCACATGCTCTCACAAAACTTGCCATCCGTTGTTTGAGCTTTGCAGATGGCAGGCCCCGACTTTTCAATGGATGCGCGTGCATACACGCAGCACAAGCAGGATATGCACCCATGAAAAAAAACTTGGCTTAAGGTCCCACATTTTTGCAATCTGCAAGGGGGCTCTGGAACGGGTTCCCAGTGGTTAACAAGGCACACTGTACATTCTATACCGCTTACCGGTGTTACTAAGCAGTTTACAAAGTATAAGCTAATTGCCCCCAACAGGCTGGGTACTCTTTTAGTGACCTATGGAAGGATGCCAGTTGAGTCAACATGGAGCCCCAACTAGTATTGAACTCACAACTGAGTGGCTGCAGTAGGGCATTTAGAGGCAGTGGGTTGGGACTGGTGGCTCTTGTGGTCTCTTCTACCTCTATGATTCGAATCCATGGTTGCTAGATTATCCAAGATGGACATGGCTCAGGTGTATGTTTGTGAGAAAGACTAATTCAAGTGCTTTGTACATATCATCAGGCCACCACACCTGAAACTGGTCCCATGGGACCAGAGAGCACTGGGCACTCTCCCAGCCCTGCAATAAAGTGTCAAACTCTGACTGAATGTCACAAGTGCCTCACACACAACTTGCTACACAGGCAATTAAGCACTCCAAAGCTGGTTTTTTGAAGTCTGATCCTAAAAATGCTCCTCACCACTCAGAATACTCTGCTGGGGGATATGTTGAAGATACAGAACTGGGGCATGTATGAATTTTTTTTGCATCCTTCTTACTACATATAAGGCACAACAAAGAGTCTTGGTTTGATTTTTGGTTGTGTTCATTCTGTGTCCTGTGCCATCTGCACTCTAGCTATTGTTCAGCTGCTTCATTGTCTGCAAATCTTCTGTATACCAAAGTGAATTGGACTCCACAGCACCAGATTGGGTGCTGAGGAGCACAATAGGGCACCTGTAAAGCTTGTCAGAGCTTGGGAAGCCTCCCCTCCCCTGCCGGCATGACCGAAGTGGAGTGAAACCTTACAAGTTTACAAGATGCTAACCCTTGATCTAAACACAGCCTATCAGCATTATTGTAGCCTTGCCCTATCACAGGCTTTTACAACTATCGCTCCTTGTTTGCTATCTGAGGCTGATCTGCACTGCAGAACTGGTGCAGTTTTGACACCGCTTTAACTGCCATGACCATTGCTGTGGAATTCCAGGATTTGCAGTTTTGTGAGTATTTATCCATCTCTGTCAGAGATCTCTGGTGCTACACCCGACTACAGATCCCCAGGAGTTCATAGGCTAGGATATTTCTGCCGTGCAGATTCAGGGATTATTGCACTGGGTTCTGAGAACGTTCTCATCACGTGATGAGAACGAAACACATTTGAGTATACCGCACGTATGTGTTCCAATCGGGTTCTCAGACGCTTAAATGTGTTCCAAATGTGTTCCAGGAGGGTACAGATTGAATGTGTTCCCGCGGCTGAACGTGTGAAAACGTTTCACCAGAAGTGTGTGCGGTTATTCTTATCCGTTCTCAAACCGTTCCCTCATTCCTCCGTCTCCTGATTGGTAAAGAATGACAGGCAGGGAGGCAGGGAGACAGGGGGCGAGCGACTGCATGAGGGAAGGTGTGTGTGTGTGTGTGTGTGTGAGAGAGAGAGGAGAGGGGGGGGAAAAGGAGGGAGGAAGGAGGAAAAAGGGAGAAGGTGGGACAAGGAAGAGAGAGGAAAGCAGGAAAAGAGAGAGAAGAGAGAGGGAAAGAGGAGACCAGAGCAGAGAGCAAGAGGGAGAGGGTCTGGCTGCTTCTGGGGGGGGGCCTCTAGTGTCATGTCCAGTGGGGCTCCTGTGCTGTCACAATGCAGGAGGCAGGGTGCCCCGGACCTTTCCTCCTTCAATCAGGAGGGAACCCCCAAAGCTCCTCTGTTTGGAGCACCACACAAAGCAAGCAAACAACTCCCAGATTCCATAGCAAGAGCCAGACAAGAGTTAAAGGGGGAGGGAAGCTCCACCTGAAGGCACACATTACATGCACCACACAGGAGAAAAGGGTAAGTGCCAGGGGCATGGGTGCACAGCAGAGGACTCTCTTTTCTAACCGGTTTAAGATGCTGCAATGGCTGCCGGGGTCCTGCCCTTGGTCCCGTCCCCTCCCTTTCCCTCGCTTGAAGGGACCTCAGTGGAGCTCCCTTAAAGCCAGGCTGCCAAGGAGGGACTCTGCCCTTGGCCCATCACGTTACAGTTACATAGGTTTTATCTATTTTTCTTCAAACTATGCCAGCATATGAAGCCCAACGTTGTTATAGGGCTTGCCTTCCTTCCCTCCCAAGAGAAGCCTCGGACTCCCTTCGGAGGGAAGACAAGATGGGGGGGGGGGCGCTTGCCTTCCTTCCCTCCCAAGAGAATCTCGGACTCCCTTCGGAGGGAAGACAAGATGGGGGGGGGCACTTGCCTTCCTTCCCCCCAAGAGAATCTTCGGAGGGAAAGACTTCTCAGTGAGGATGAGAAGCACTCTCCCGGCCAGAGTCCCTGGCTTACTGAAATACCCCACCTCCTTCCCCATAGAAATCAATTCAAAAACTGAGTTTAAAAGGAGCAGAGGAGACCCTTTGGGTCGCATCTGGGAGAGATTTTAAACTCCGTTTTTGGATTGATTCTATGGGGAAAGAGGGAAGAGAGGAGATGGAGGACATCCCCATAGCCACGCATCCTCTGCCTCCCCAGAGGGAAGACCCACGTCCACTTCTTTTAACCCGTTTTTGGATTGATTCCTATGGTGAAGAGGGGAAGAGAGAGACGATGGCACGGACATCTCCCTAGCCAGCATCCTCTGCCTCCCAGAGGAAGCACCATAGGGCTCACTGCTCTTTTTAAACTCCGTATTTGGATTGCTTTCCTGATGGGGAAAGAGGGAAAGACAGAGAGATGCAGGACCTCCATGCCAGCGATTCCTATGCCTCCCCAGAGGAAGACCATAGGCTCCTGCTCTTTTAACTCCGTTTTGGATTGCTTCCTATGGGGAAAGCGGGAAGAGAGAGAGATGGCGGGACTCCCCATAGCCAAGCATTCCTCTTGCTCCCCAGAGGAAGACACATAGGGCTCACTCTCTTTTTAAACTCCGTTTTTGGATTGATCCTATGGGGAGGGAGGGTGAGGGATTTCAGTAAGCCAAAGCCTCCCTTTTCCCTCTTTCCTGGGCAGCAGCGCCTCTCCAAGCCGTCCAACCACTGAGTGGGCGACGTCATCAGAACACAGCCCACAAAACGTAATACACGAAAACCATTCTGAGAACGGTTCAAGAAAAAGGAATCCACAGGTGCGGTAAACTGCCGTTCTGATCACGTTCTGATCACGTTTTGATTACAATGCGGGTAAATCCGTCCAGGAAACTTTCTCATCACGTGATGATACGGAACGTTCTCAGAACGCAGTGCGATAATCTCCTCAGACTCAGACAGACGACCCTCTTTTTCCAGTAAATGTATCACTTGCCCTGTTAGCTGCTGTATATGATTGGATGCTATATCTGGGTTGTGCATTTTTGGCAGTTTCCAGATTCCTTTATTACATCAATGATGAAGCTACCATCAACCCACACAAGCATTTAACTGCACAGGTTCCACGGCGAGTAAGTAGCACCATCTACTAATTCCTTAAAGATTTCGCAATGTCTTTCACTCACTTCTGTTCCTAAATTCAGGTCGCTTTTGCTAATCTGAGACGGATTCCAATTAGTGACCTCGGGCAATGGTGAAAGAATATCTATCACATTCCTAATTCTCCAAGTCATTCAGTCTCCCCAAAGCAATTTGGTTTTGATTGATGCCCTATTCTCCCAACTCAGTGAATTTATATTTTAGCTGAGTACTAGCAGGATTTTATAATTGAGTGTAGGCACTGGGCTGGTTGTTTTGTTCACTTTTTGCAACTGAAATTCAAGCTGAGCACTCCTCAGGAGAAATAATGACAACAATGGCCACAAATAATGAATTCAATCACATGGTTTTTATGTGGCACAAAGAAAGAAAGTTCCTTTGTGCCATTTAGGATTAAGCATACACAGCTACAGGGTAAATTCACCTTCTGAAAGAAACATCTTGTCTTGTGGTTTATGCATAGACTGTCCCATCTCTATCATTAGGCAAAGTGAGGCACTCACCTCAGGCAGCAATGGAAGGACCGCATGGGCCACCAGGTCCAAATCTTGCTCTTTGCAGAATCTCCAGCTATAGTGTCCCTAGCAGATAGCAGTGAACCCTCTTCTTGAAGACATCCAGAGAAGACCTCGCCACATTACTAAGTAATTGGTTCCATTGCCAAGCCACTCTCACTGTGAAGAAGTTCCTTCTAATGTTCAATTGAAATCTGCTGTCCTGTACCTTTAAACCATCAGATCTAGTTCTAGCCTGCCCAAGGACATAGTTTAAAGCCTTCTTGGTCAGATTTGCTTTTACCAAAGACATAATTTCTGGTCTTTGTGAGGTGTAGCCCCTCCATAGCCAGTAGTCCTTCTTCTAAGAAATGAAGATGATGGTCCTATAAGCCAAACCTCTCCCATCAACACCATCTGAGTGTTTATTTATTTAGAATATTTATACCTCACTCTTCAGCCACAAAGGCTTTCAGAGCAGTTTACAGATTGTTAATTAGACAGCTCCATGCCCTCATGCTTACAATCTAAAAAGACATGACACAAAAGGAGAAGGGAATGGCAGTGAGGAAGGGGATCACATTCAGCAGATGCTGCTGGTTCTTCTGTCCCTGCAAGGCCAGGGAAATAGCAGTTGGAATGGAGAGAGGGCTTTCATTTGCTTTAGAGGCTAGAGCTGTGCCTGCCTCTTCTCTTACTCTGAGACCAGGGTTGTAGGGGTTAAGATGGAAGGTGCCTTTAAACCCTTCACTTTTCTGCCCAGACTTCATAATCTAAAATGATCTGCTCAAAGGTTTTCTTTGCAGTGTCATTGGTGCCCAAATTACTCAGAAGAAAGGGGTACTGTACTGCTCTGGATATGCATGCCAGGAAGAAAATACATTAACCAATTCATCTTGTCTGGCTGGCACACAGTCCCCTTTATACCCCTACCACCAACACCTTACTTTTCTTCTTGCTGCAGTTGGTGGTTAGGCTGACTCCTTCCATGTCATGCAGCATCTCTTGTGTCTGGTCTTATTTACTCCTCTTCACCACCGTTATCTTCAGAAGATGTAGGAAGTGATTGCTTATTGGAAGGGTTCCAAATTCCTCATGCATGGTCTGCTCCTGACCTGCTCTTCCAAAAGAGCCACCAGTTTGCACTTGTTTTAAATATAGTTAGTGAGGTTTTCTGGCAAGAAGACAAACATTGCACACACATAGCAGCAAACAACAACAAATCCTTCTCCCTGCATCTCCACAGTTCTATGTTTTTCACTCCTTTAAGACTGTAGTAATTGATGCACAGCACATGCACAGTAAGGGGCAAATTGCTGGCCTTCAGAGGCTGAATTCAAAAGACTCAAGAAGGAGTTATATAGAGCTATCAGCTTCAAGCTCTACCCCAAGCAAGTCAGTAACTAAGCAGAAGACCCACCCCCTTAGATCATATATTCAGGGAGAGCATATGGCCCAAACAAACAAAAGCCCGCCAAGCCTTCAAAAAATCACAGTCAAAAGAGTAAAAAATGACCCCCCCCAGAAAACCAGTTCGTTTTCTGCTCTTTCCTCAGAGATTTTGAAGAGAAGAGCTAAACACTACATGGCCTACACTGCTCCTCTTCCCCAAGTTGGCCTGATGCCTTCAGTGTGAAACATGATGGTCTCCTGTCACCATGGTTGAGAAGAAAGATTCTTTGGCCAAGCCAGCCAGCCTTTGCACACAGAATGTGAAAGTGGTGACATCTTGTTTTTTGGCCTCTGGCATCAAAATATGTAAAATGTCTTCAGCTAACCATGTACACAAACTAGAACCCCATGGTTTTAATAGTCCTGTCCTATTTCTTACACTAAGGGGCTCGACAGACATTCGAAAAAGGCAGGCTGGAGTAGCCCGTTTTTGCTTCTGAGGGAGGCCGCACCAGCCAAACCACATGGCCTCCCTCCACACCAAAAAAGAACCCGCTAAAAGCAGGTGGATGCAGTCTTTTTGGTGCACTGTTGTTCATTGATGATGCAAGTGCGGCACCACAATGTGTGGACACTGCCCCACGCATCATGATGGCGGCCCCCGTATGGATGGGAGGCCACCATAATGGCAGTGCCATTATGTACTAGAGTTTGGGAGTGTGTGGTCGCTCCACTCTCCTGAACCCTAGTTTTGGCCCCAGGGCACCACAAAGCATCTATTTATACCAGACCTTAGTCCCCATTTAGATTTTATTGTAGATATGAGATCTACAGGTATATGTTTTTGTTTATGAGCTTACTTGATCAAAATATCATGTAATACCTTGATTTCAATTAAATTTTAAACAGGCAGACATATGATGAAATGGACATCCAATGTCGGCTTCATTCATTGACTCCAGCATGAGCTCGGCTTAAGCACAGGGCTGTAACTGTCTCTCCTAGAATAAATAGAATAATAGAGGTCTCTGTAGAGATCATCTCTCTAGAAAATTACTGTCTTTGCTAACTTGCTCATTCCCTATTCCTGTGACTTTACAACACAGAAGGTGCTGGCAGGTGAGGAGTATTTCAGTTTAACACATTCTGTTAAGGGCTTCCCATGTTCACTGAAGCTCCAAAATAGTGAAAATTGAATCTGTTAAGTGCTACATCCCTAACAGAGACAAGTAGTAGGGATATGGTATCGTTTTCTGTGATTAGTTCTAGCTTCATCACCATTCTGGAGCTGGATGGCTATCAGTGGTAGAGCAGTGGACCCAACACCTACATTTGTCTGCTCACTGGAATGGACACATGGAGCCTTAAACTATCCTGCCACTGAAGTTTGCAATTTCACATTAATACAAACCTGGCTAAGCAATACCATCCATAGAGAGAGGCAGGAGTCACCCAGTCCTCCAGATCTTGTTGCACTGCAACTCTCAGAGGCTCAGTAAGAATAGCCATTGGCAAGAAATTCTGGGAGTTACTGTTACTGTTGAACGACTAGTCGCTTGAGGGCCGAATGATTCTCGCCATAATGTAGAATTATCTGAATTAAAAGGGACCATAGGAAGACTGTAGCCTTATAAACATGGAGAGAACTCTGGCAAACCTTTGATGCTGTTAAGGTAAAGAGCAGGAGTTGTTGTTTTTTAAAACCCATTTTGTTTCAGTTTTTTTTCCCATGGGGAGGTCCTTAGGATTGGGAGTTATGCTAAGAGCTAGAGAGAAGGTCCTGTAGAATGGATAGCCTCACCAGAGTAGCTCCCACAAACACTTGGGTGTAGCATAGAAATGTCATAAGATCAAATTATATGAGATGTAGGAGATCTATGTATGGAATTCATGACGTCTTTTTAAAAAAAATTAAAAAAGGAATTTTGTGGTAGAACAAGAGTGGGCTGTGACTCTGCAACTGGGTGGATTTAATCCAGCCTTTGCATCACTTTCTTAATATAAATGGTTCTTCCACATGAAAAATGTGCAATGTTTATGTGCCTTCAAGTCACCTGCTGACTTCTGGTGACCCCATGAATTTCATAGGGTTTTCTTAGGCAAGGAATACTCAGAGGTGGTTTTGCCAGTTCCTTCCTCTGAAATGTAGTCTATAGCACCTGGTATTCATTAGTGGTGTCACGTCCAAGTAGTAAACAAAGCTTATTCTGCTTAGTTGCCAAGATCAGATGGGATCTGGTGTCTTTAGGGCATAACTGCTATTTTCTTCACAGGATAAAACTCCCAAATGCTTCCTCCAGTGGGATAGCAGGGGGAGGAGATATTAACTATGTAAATTGTGTGAAGGGAATGGGTTAACTTTGCTCCCTCAGCTTCATGACCCCAATCAATTCATACCACCTGTTGTTTTTAGATTTTGTCTTATTCTTTAATTTGGCTTATTGGTTGGAGACGGAATGACACATCAACATAATAACAAGAACAGCTCCAAGATTCTCAGTTTGAAGAGTGCTGAGTGAGAAAATCAGGCGGCAGAAGTAATTTCATACTGGCAGGGAGGCAGACGATAGTCTTTTATATAGTCTCATTAAATACCTTAATGTCTATTTATTTATAAATGCTCTCAGCTAAGCAAAAACCTTACCTCTGAAGTATTTTAGTGTTGCTGTTAAGAAGGTTTGGCCTGATTCAAATTATACCCTTTGCAAAGATATGTTTGGATGATTTATAATGTGTAATCTGCTGCCACTAAAAGGACATTGCAACAATTACTAGAAGAAAGTAAAAGATTAATAATGTGGATTGGGAACAGCAAGAATACTTAGGGGTTTGGAAGAAGGTTCTTATTACCATAGATTACATGTTTTCACTCATGAAGGAGATGGGCAGGAGCCAAATGCACACACTGAACTTGCATTTGATTTGTTATGTTTGTCAATCAGTTCTTGAAAACTGGAGGATGCCTGTTTTATGCTGTACAAGGCATCCATTTTGAGTTTTCTATATCTATTTCCTCTCATATTCATATGCATAGTTCATCATGGACTGTAAGTGTTTGCATGTAGTGTTGTGAGTAGATACACAGAGGTTCCTGAGAAATAATAAAATGTACTGTGCAAATATCAACATACAGTCTACTCTTGCCATATGCAGGGAGACCTTCTGGACCCCCCCCCCCCCCGCGTAAGGTAAATTTCGTGTATGCTGGAGTCCCATTCATTTGAATGGCAGCATGATCTTGTATAAATGGGCAATGAATTGTAATATGATATTGCATGCCTCTTCCTTTCATGATACAAGCAGTAAAGCCAAGATATTTCTAACAAACCACACACACACACAAAACACCACAAAAACATGCAGTGTTAGATATAATGGCCATACCAAAAAAAAAATCCAAAATACACATTTTGGTTATATCTTTATTAGGTCAACAAAAGGTGCACAATTTACATTGCGCTAGCTGTCAAACCCCACTGGTTTCTTTATGAGGCAAAAATGGTAAAAAAAATCATGCAAGGGAATTAAACTGACTGTGTCAGAGTCTCAGGTCTGCATCTTGCTATAGTTTACCTAAGATGATAGAGGTGGTCTTGAGAGGCTTAACGTACATGGACATCTCACTCTTTCAGGGCCACGAGGAATCTGGGAACCAAGGTAGTAAAAGAAATGCAATGAGATTTTGTTTTCCGTTAGTAGCAACAAGTCACCTCATTTTAAGGAATGGGCCTGTCCTTGTCAAGTGTGAGTCCACAGGCCACTAAGTACATAGTCAATGTACACCATTAGGGACAACATGAACTTCAGCATCCATGGATTTTGGTATCCATTGGAGGGTTCAGAATTGATCCCCCATGGATACCGAGGGCCCACTATATAACAAATTTGAAGCAGAGGACACTGAAAAATAATGAAGAAAATGTTAAATATATGTTAAAAGCTATTCAGGCAGTAATTGTTTTAAGAATGAAGGGGAAAGCAACTTGGAAAATGGATAAGGCAGATAGATATTTAGCAGAATTTTTATTATTCGATTTTCTTAGGGAAAAGATTAAACTTGAATTGGGAAATGTTGTTAGAAAAAAAATTAAAGAGGAGAAGGGGTATAAAGAAGTAAATAATATAATCGTATCCGTGACCAAAATTTTTCAAGACGGTTTTTGAATATAGTTTGAATATTTTTGACATCTGAGAAACTGTGGAAGAGGGGGAGGGCAAGAATGGAATGTTATGTAATATTTTGTGTTGCACTATGCAATATTACGTGTTGAGGTATTAAAGCAATTTAAAAAAAGGAAAAAAAGAGTGAACAGCCCATGTTAGTCAGCCTCATGCTTCGATCCTTTCTGCACCATTTAGTGCTCTATCAGTTACTACCCTGTACCTCTTCCCAGATGTTGCCAAAAATTCACATACTTCCATCACTGCAAGATTCTTCCCCCTCTCGGCATCTTCTCTGATAGTAATCCTTCTGCCTGAAAAAGTGACATCATGCAAGAACTGACCTTGAAGGGAAAGAGGTAACAAGTGCACTTTGGCTTTCCTTTGTAAGCTTGAGCAAAAAAGAGAGATTCCCAATATCTGCTCAGCCAGCACGCGACGTGGGGGAATGAAAATACCTTGCTCAAATCAAATCAAAGCGTCACAGCAGACCTGTTGATTGGCAGCTCAGTGTCCTGAATAAATAACAACACCAAGGAGATAATCCCACTGTAAAAATTCTATGGACAAGTGACTATGATTCCGGGCATTTGAATTTAGAACAACAAACTCTCTTTTGTTTTATCTGGGAAGCACCCTCTCAGGATCACTGGACTTTATTTGTAAGATTTTCAGCACTCGGGTCTGTAACTGCCTGCGCAAGCTCTTCTCTCTGCACCCACCTGTGTGTGTGTGTGTGTGTGTGTGTGTGGTTGTTCACATTCTGAATTATGTTCCCTTTACTCCACCTTCCCTCCTTCCCCTCCTTGTGAATTCCTGGATGGTGTTCACTTTCCATTTTGGGTGTACTATCCATTTCCCATTTTCAGACAGAATGTAAAGGGAATACAGCCATTCTCTTTCTTCCTTTGAAGCTTTTTTTCTTTTGCCTTTTCTGCATCTTGCCAGATTGATCTCCTTTCCTTCTCCATTTTTATCCAGATTCAACCATTACTGCACAGTCATGTTACCAACCCATTCGGAAACCCCACCCAGCTCTCACTTCCCCAATAAAGGACCAGAAAATTGTGTTAGTACTCTTTGGAGAGAAACAAACCCTGATTTGTCTCCATGGCTCATGAATTACCTCATACTCCTTCACCCAGTTGTAGGGATTCTAATTACACATGCTTGGCTCCTTTGTAGTTTGGTGAGCTAGTAGAGTCAGGGTCCAGATAGCTGCCAAGTTGTCTTCTGGAAGAATAGGACTTGTGACAGACTTAAAGTAGTTTTCCCCTGGCACTCCATTTGAGCCAAATTCACACAACTGTTCTTTTCCCCAGAAGGATTTACTCCAAAGCAGCATGCATAAGTATTTAGAGGCAGGTGTCCTAAGCAAAGAGAGATGGCAGAAAAGAAATAGGGTAGCAAGTGGCAGAATCCCTCTCTTCTCTTTGATGTTTGCCTCTTTTTGGCTGTCTGAATATCATGGAGGAGTTTATTTACCTGAACTACAAGCCCCATGATTCCTTGCAGGAAATGATGTTGTTAGCACCATGTCCCCATCTTGTATTCATTTCTTTTTTTGTGCATGTTTAGTTCTGTTCCTGGATTAAAGAAGAGGCCTTAAAAACAGTGTACCAGTGACACACATAGGTTGAACTGTTTGCCACTGGTATATATCTGGATAGGTTTTCCAAGCAGCTTTGTACAGACTTTTAAAAGCATGCAGGACAAGACAGAACTTTGCAGCATCTCATATGCCAAGTATCATGGGGCAGAACAGAAATTACCCAGCACCACTGTCAACAATTGCCTCTTCAGCAGGGACTGAAGCCACTTCAGTACTGGGCTTCCTAAGCCCAAGTCAGCAAGTGTGCACCACTGTGGTTGATGGCACATAAACTCACCAAGTGGACAACAGGAAGCAATGAGCCCACACCTGCCAGAATCTTGCAATACAACCAAAGCCATTTTCTACTTGAAACTAGAATGGAGTGGATCCAAGCAATCAAATTTCTTTAGGATTACTAAGACTTGAAAAGCCACCACCCTGCCCTCTGTTCAGGTTTATTTGTTTAGGTTGCCAAATGTCTTCAACTAGTCTTAGACTTTTCACTCTTGTTGAACAGATTTGGTTGGCATAAAACAGCTGGCTGGTTTATAACACAGAGATTTGGTAAACCTTGTCTCCAAAAGGAAAGCCAACACTGAATTCTGAGGAGACAGGAGGGTATGGAAATGTTTTGTTTGTTGCTCCCAAGCAAATGGAACAAACCACTGCTTCCCCATCCACCTTGATTTGCTGCCCACATTGCCCTCCCTCCCAGGAGAGTCCTTGTTTTGACATTTGGCCTCCATTTACACCACATGCCTGCAGCAATCCCTTAATGGCATGGCAAACAGACTCCCCTCTGGGTCTTTAAGCCAGTGCTTTTGACAGCAAGCAAGTCCTGTCTGATAGAAAGTTTATACAAAACAAGTGCCTTAAAAAAACCCTAAACAACCAGAGCATTGAAATAATATTATTGTAACACCAGCCTAGCAGATTGGAACGAGTGTAAGCAGAAGCCCAGGGCTTGCAAACCCACCAAGGGGCCTAGGGGGACACGTCAGACTGTTTTTCTGTTATCCTGCCTGTCATTACTGCGGAGTTTTAGCATTTATTCAGCTGTCAATCTCCCACACTTTTCTTGAACTCCAAATGCCCTTCACAAACATGAAGAAAAAAAAAAACCCAAACCCAAAAACCCAGCAGTATTGGTTTTGTGACTTTGAAGGTGATCATTTTGCAGCATCTCTCTTTCTGTAGCTCTTAAAACATATGCACCAGCCTGTATCAAGGGAAAAGAAGACCACTGTCCTTTGTGCTCTCAGCAGCAAAATGATTACTTGAAAGGTCTTGGGATGGCATGGAGTGGACAAACTGTCTGTTCACAATAGCTAGTTAAGATCTGGAATGCAACAAGCACAATTATCATAAATTATTTGACCAAATACATAAATCCCCCTCAAAGCATTAGACCAAACTGCTAGATTCTCCTGCATGACAAGAATGATAGTGATCTCTTCTGTTAATTCTTTCTAACATTTCTTTGCTCTCTTAGAATTTTTGCTTTGTCTCTATTGTACAACATAATTACAAAAATCATTAACAGAGATGGGCATGGTGGATAGATGGGATTTAAACCAGATAGACCTGGCTTAAAATCCCTGCCTAACCATGTAACTTCCTGGGAAGTCTGGGCTAGCCATTCAAGCTTGAAATTCCCCAGTCAGTAAGGTCAGCAGAGTGAGGATAATGGCAGTTACAGAGAAACCATTTATAGCACACTGAAGGAAGGACAGGACAAAATGTAATCCTTAAAAATTAAGAAGAGGTAATGGGATATCTGCCTAGCACTCTACCACCCTCTTTCCAATACTGGTGTGTGTGTGTGTGTGTGTGTGTGTGTGTGTGTGTGTGTGTGTAAACATTAATCATGATACACTCGTGTTAAGATGTATAAGGTGTTTTTGGAGTGGAGAATGGCAAATGCTGTTTTAGAACAATATCCTTCTCCATCCCAACTATGTCTCCGGTCTGGTTCATGCCTATGTCCACACCAGTTGTGTCCTCCTTTCTCATTATTCTACACTTGATGGCCTAAATCTTGCTGTCAGTCCTGACCAGAGCAGATTCATTCCGTCAGTGGGGTTTACCTCTGTGTTGACTCACACTTTATTGACTGAATAGGGCTAAGCTATTGGTATTAACCCACAGAATGTCAGTCACTATCTAGACCCTGGATATGTGGATGGACATATATGTTTGTTTAAAGCATTTATTTGCTGTCTGGCAGGACAAATTTTTCCCCACTTATTTAGATTATAATAATGGTTTGCTGTTGATGGTATGCTTGTGAGTGACACATGCAAGTTACTAGTAGATGTTGCTGTTGTCACATGGATTAAATATGGCAGATCCAGCCTTCCTTTCATACACATAATGGGCAAGATCCAGCCTAAGTGAAGCAGTTCTCATTAATTCCCCTGAAGTTAATGGGACATAGGTTGCAATCCTCATAGCATCTACAAGAGTAGCATAGTTCTAAGAATTCAAAGACATACGTAGCCATATTAGTCTGGAATATCAGTATGCAAAGAGATCTTGTAGCACCTTTGAGACTGACTGAGATAGGTGTAGCACAAGTTTTTGTAGACTTAGCCCTGTCTGCACTGGCCAGGATATTTCAGGAGCAGCCCGAAGTATTCTGGCTCCGCAGCTGCCCTGACCTGAGCCCATTACCTTGGCCTCCATTTCTATGCTGCAGTGGCTGTCTGTATGAGCGTCCCACTGGGCCACTTGGTGTGATGGCCCCGCTCCATGTTGCTCACTTCTGATGTTAGAATAAGGTACCCAGTGACAGTCACATGATGAGTACTTCATTTTGACCTTAAAACAAACAACCCATGGAGGTGGAGAATGTGCCAAGTGGCCCAATGGAATGCTCATGCAGATGGCCAGCATGGCACAGAAATGGAGAGATCCAGATCTTCCAAGAAGATGTGGAGCAACTGGTGAATTATTTTAATTTATTTTAAGTTTGTTATGGCCCAGTTGGTATGGGATATCCAGAACATTGTCTGGAGTGCCTGTATCAGAACCAGGGTTTGGGCTGTGCATCATCCGAACAGGATGATGCCAGAACATAGAGTGAACAAATGCCTAGGAACAGATCTTTATAGTTCTATCATGTCATTTATTTTCAATTACAATTCTGAAAAAGAAATCCAACTTCCTCTGTCCTTTGAACTGGGGGATAATTTTGATCTCTTTAAGGTATGGCAGGAAATAGAATTCCAATGTTTGGGGTTCAGAATTTTCTCAGGAAGTGAGACTCTGAGACAGAAAGGAATCACTATCCCCATGTGTGGGGACTGGTTTGACCCCATTTGTAATCTCCATTTGAGGATTTCACACTGCAGTTGTCACTTTTGGGTGTTGTCCTTGTTGTGGTTGTTAACCGCCCTTGAGTTGACCCAAAGTCACAGTGACCCTGTGGGTGAGATATCTCGACTCCCACCCCCCCAATCTTCCACTGAACATAGTTCCTGAGAATCCATTCCCATGACCTCTCTGGTTGAGTCTATCCATCTGGCATGCAGTCTTCCTCTCTTTTTGCTGCCTTCTACCTTTCCTGGCATTATTGTCTTTTCCAATGAGTCACATTTTCATGATATATACAATATCCTCAGCACTCTTCTCCAGCACCACAATTCAAATTAGTTGATTTTCTTTCTGTCTGCATTCTTCACTGTCCAGCTCTCACATCCATACATGGTGATGGAGAATAAAATGGCTTGGATGATCCTAAACTTAGTACTCTTTAGGATCTTGTCTAGTTCTTTCATAGCTGCCTTTCTCATCCCTAGTCTTCTGATTTCTTGACTGCACTCTCCATTCTGATCAGTGTTTGATCCAAGGTACAGGTACTCTTTTAACTATTTCAATTTCCTCATTGTCTAGGTTCAATTTATGTAGATCCTCCATGGTCATTATTTTCATTTTCATTAAGCCTGCCTTTGAAGTTTCTTCTTTGACCTTCCTTAGTAATTATTCCAAGTCTATGATGAGTATTTCAATCTGACATTAATTATTCCAAGTCTATGACGGGTACTTCATTCTGCTAGTGGCATGGTGCCATCCACACACCTTAGATTGTTGATGTTCCTTCTTCCTGTCTTAACTCCTCCTTCTTCTGAGTCTGAGCCTGCTTTTCTTATGATATTTTTTGCCAAGGACCAGGATGCTCCATGACAAGAAAAAGAACATACAACAAGATCAAGAAGAAATAAAAAGATGTTGGATGCAATACACAGAAGAGAAAAAATGAACGACACATGAGGCATAGAACCATACAACGATGACCTTCCAATTTTAAAAAGTAAGGTGGAAGCTACAATAAAAGAAATTGGGAACAATTAACCTCAAGGGATAGATGATATTCCAATAAACCTGCTACAATACACACAGAAAGAATCAACTCTAGTGCTCACTAATATATGCCAACAAATATGGAAAACAAAATGGTGGCCAACAGACTGGAAATGATCAACATACATCCCAATCCATAAAAAAGTTGACACAAAAGAAAGTAGTAACTACAGAACCATAGCATCAAGCTTCATGTAAGCAAAATTATGCTCAAAATTCTGCAGCACAGACTCCAGTCATACATGGAAACAGAAATCCCAGAGGTGCAAGTGAGGTTCAGGAATGGAAGGGGCACTAGGGACCACATTGCAAACACACAATGGCAAAGGGAGTTTTGCCTTACTGGAGGGTAAAAACAGATTTTGGTGACCAAGTGGCTTCACATTTTCCATTAAGAGCTGCTCATCTTACACATGACCTATTGGCTTCTTCAGACATGATCCACCCATGAAACAACAATGTTTGTTATTAAAGTACTTTTAAAAAATAGTGGTGTACTAAATTACGTGGTCCCAATGACATATTTTCTGTGATCCTATTGTTAGTCCTGAGTAAAGCAGACCAATTGAATCAATGGGATTTACTTGTGTGTTGACTCACCATTTAGCAATTGTTTTAATGGGTTTACTCTAGTTTCAATAGGACTGCAGTCATAGTTGGAGTGTTTTTAGTATCCTTCACATAGCAAGGCTTTCTCAGAGAAGCTGGTGCGCTTCTAGCTTTTGAGGCCTACACCCCTAATCATTATGGAGGAAAACAATCTAGCAAAACTGATATTAAGCACGGTGAGTCCATTCCACAGTTGAATGGTGAAAGTTCTTTCATCTGTTTTGACAGGGATGGGCATAAAAGCCAGCTGTGAAATTTATCAATTAACAAAACATGAGCAAGAGTCTAAATGTGAACTAGGGACAAAATGACCCCCCCTCCACTGGTGCTGAACACAACTGATGCTATTTATTGATCTGAGACTGGAATTAGATCAGTATTACTGTATTATCCGAATGAGAAATATCAAAATGAAGTATACCAAATCTGAATGTAAAGCATGTATTTTAATTACCATTCTATGATATTTCAGTATAATTTTGTCATTCATTGTTCCTAAATCCTGTTTTAGTCCAGACTAAAGTAGACCCATTAAATAGAGGCTGTCGTGGATGCTTTGATTAAGATTTCCTGCATGGCAGGGGGTTGGGCTGGATGGTCCTTGCAGTCTCTTCCAACTCTATGATTCTATGAAATCAATTGGATTTATCTGTGTGTTGCCTCCGCACCCAACAATTCCACAACAGGATGCCAACCATTTTCTTACAGCCAGTACTACATTGTGGTTGTTCTTGTTGTGTGAGTTCGAGTAATTTCTGGGGTTTTCTTGGCAGAATTTGTTCAGAGGGGTTGCCTTTACGTTACTCTGAGGCAGAAAGTGTACGGCTTGCTCAAAATCTCCCTATAGGATTACATTGCCGAGTGGAGATTCGAACCCTGGTCTCCTAGTCCTATAGTAAACCACTGCACCACTCTGGCTCTGAACAATGTGTTACATATTTCAAAACATGTATATAGCAATTTATCCTGGAGAGTTGACTCCTTCACACACAGAAGACTGCAAGGGTACTTGAATGGGTGGAGGGGGAAGACTGGAGTTCTTACTATGGAATGTGTTGGGCTAGTATGTCAGCTTAGCCAGGAGTGATGTGGGCAGGGACAGCATTTGATGCATGGCAGACTGAGTCCTTGGAGGGATAAAAATGTAATCTATCAATCCTGCTTTTAGGGAAATTATTCACCTGAATTATGTGGAAAGGCAGAAGCAGAAGCAGAGTGGAATACATAGGAGTATGCAAAGCCAAAGCGTGACTAACTTCTCTAAAGGCAGCAGATCCAGCCACATCTTGGAAGCTAAGCAGGATCAGCCCTGGTTAGTACTTGTATGGGAGTCCACTGACCAATACCGAGTACTGGAGGCTATATTTCAGAGGAAGGGACTGGGAAAACCACCTCTGAGCATTCCTTCCCTAAGGGGGAAGGCATTTCACAGGTGAACTTCACGTTGCTGTTGTTGTGCCTTCAATTTACTTGTGACCTATGGCAACCCATGTCATATCAGAAGGTTTTCTTGGTAAGTTTGCCTTGCTTTTGCCTTCCCCTGAGGCTGAGAGAGTGTCCCTTGCCTAAGAAAACTACATGCCATAAATCTACCTTACACACACACATACAAAATCCATCCCAGCATTTGACTGCACTGGGTTTATTCACTTTTCCTGCAAAAGTCTCCCTTTCCCTGCTACTTAGTCCAGTCTCAGCAAGTCCGAGGAGTGAAACTGGTGCGATTGGAAGAGCAAACCTTTCTTCCTCGGCTGCTTGCATCCAAGCTGCAGAAATAATCTGGTTTAATCCCACTGCCCTGGTTCCAGGCGATGGAATTCTGAGGATTGTAGTTTGTTGGGAGTAAGGCTGTGCTGGGGCTGATTGCTAGGGATGCGCTGCCCTCTAGTGGGAAGATGGTGTCCCTGCAGCCTTAGGAGCTGGAGGCAGAGTCCTGGGATCTCTCCAAGGTCCTGATCTGGGTCCTGGCTGGAAGCTGGGCTCACTTTACAAGGGAGAAAGCCTTCTTCTAACAAGGAAAGGCCAGAGACCCCTTGTGTGGGACAGAAAGGGGCCTCTTTAGCTACACCACCCAGGTAATTCTATTCTATTTCATTTCATTTTTATGCTGTCTTTCTCCCAAAAAGGGACCCAAGGCAGCTTTTTAAAAAAGAGGGAACCCAAGGTAAACAGCACTTGCACACTTTCCAGTTAGGATTTACTAGGATTTATAAGTACCATTTCATTGACTAGGCCTGTTCAAGATATTTCTGAGCATATACTCAGCCCCAGGAATTTGATTTCAGAACTGAAGCTTGCACACATGATTCTGTTCCTAATTCCCCCCTCCCCTAGTGATCTTGATTTCAATAGTCTGATATGGTGCAGAGAGAGAGAGAGAGAGAGAGAGAGAGAGGACTTTGGTTAAACCAACAGGATACAGTAATTTTTGCTGATCTACCAGCAGCCACCCAGAGGTCTGTCTTCTATCTGCCCCTTCTCCATCTAATCCATCCTCATCTCTGCTCCTCAAGATGTGTTCCTTCAGATCTAGTTTCCTGCACCTTTAGCCAGAGTCTCTAAGGAGAGGAGTGGTGAGAGGCTGACAGCATCCTTCACTATCTAGATAAAGGCAGGGAAATTGAAATTAAGCCGACCTCATCTGATTGAAATCAGAGTAGCAACACTATGATTGTACAGGGATTTTTCTTACAGAAGCCCTTAATCTGCTCACTTCTGGAGATTAGCAAGTGAAGATCTGATAATAGCGTCTTTTATTTATTCATTTATTTTATTTGAATGCTGTCGTTCTCCCAACTTGGACCTGAGGCTGCTCACAAAATCTTAAAAACACCAATAAAACAATGCAATTTTAAAGCACAATTAAAACACCCCATTAATATAAAAATGCAAAATCCTTAAAAATATTAAAATCTAAAACAATTAAAAAACATACTGATAAGGAGCAAATACCCCAATTAGAAGCCTCCCTGCAAGCGATTATGTATTAAAAGCTTATTTTAATACACTTATATTCTCCACCCTAGTTATGATAATCTGCAAGAGAGTTTCAGAAGGCCTGATTTCTTTGACATCCGTTGAATTAAACATATTGTCCAGCTCAGGTAAAAAGACAGATATATATATCTCTAGTTTTCCCTTGCTTGGAATTCTTGTAAAACACTGTAAAGTTTGACTACTCTTTGTTTCCAGTTCCATTTGGTTTTACTTCATTTAATCAGTAATTTACTACATATCCCAGCCAAAAATAAGAATACTAGTTGAGCAGGGAGGGCCTTCTGTACCTTTAACAGCTGAATATAGAAAAATGAGCTAGCAAAATTTTTCATAGCAGCAATCAACATTAGATTCTATATGTCTGATCTGTTGATCATTGATAAATAAAAAATTGATAGTTGGGTTCTATTGTGTGCTGGTCAATTTAAAACACAGTTTCAGATCCAGGGAAAGAAAATTAGGAAAGAAAGTGAGGAATATGGGGTTTATTCACTGTGTTTTAAAATGCTAGGGGAAGAAAAAGTTATATGTGGGAAGAATATAGAGCGGGAGGCAAGAGTGGGCAAAAGGCTAAGCAGTCCAGCTTTTCCTAGCTCCTTCTAAATGCCACCTTCCCTTAGTGGTTCCAGTGAAGATGGTGATGGCCATGATGGCAACAATGATGTGCTTAACCTCATCTTCCCATCTTCATCACTGACAGCAGGAAAGGAGATGGTGAATTCAATCACAGTGGCTCTGATAGAAGCCAGCAAGGACTGAAGAGACCTTCAACAGAAAAGACTGAGCAGCCAGGTGGCAAGTTGACAAATCAGTAGCCTCTTTTACTCACAAGTAAATCCTTCACAGTAAAATGTATGGGATTGTAGCTTGTTTAACAACACAGAACAACAAGCTCAGATGAACCCTGAGCTATGCAGAAATTAATGTATAAAAAGATAGCCAAGAGAGGAACAAGCATGCTCAGAAGCTTCCAGAATATCATGTTCATTTCTTATATGACATGCAGTGGATTCTGCTGATCAGAGAACAGAATAAAGTCATTATACCAGTGTACCAATCTCAGTGTGTAAAACTTGATTCCCTGCCCCTGCTAGGAATCCTCTTTAAATGTTACATACTTTGGCATATTTTATTGTTGTGCAGCTGACATCCCGAGGCCTGAATCATATTCTTTAGTCCTGACTAGACTAGACCCATGAAATCCATTGTCGAATAGTGAGCCAACACATAGGTAAATCCTATTGATTTAATGGGGCTACCCTAGTTGAGGCTAACAATAGGATTTAGGCCAGCATCTTCCCTTTTGCTCATGGGTGGTTTTGTTTTGCTGGTACTCACGGGCCAAGTTTGGCACTTCCTCTAATGGTCCACCATTAACCATTGCTAGGACTTTGCTAGGATTTCATTCCACATTCAACCTCATCTACTACTTTCGACCTTAATGTGGTCCACTTTCTTCTATTTTGTAGGCTTCTTGGTCCATTTTTCCTTTTTTAAAAAACAAAATGTACTCTTGCCATTTTGGGGGTTTGCCAAGCCTGTTGATACCTTCCTCTTGTCTGTGAATGATGCCACTTGGGCTACATGAGAACTGTCACTCATTCTGTGAAGAGAGCTATTGATAGCTTTATGGGCCTTGAATAGGCAGCTAGGATCCATTCCTTTCATTGTTGCACAGTGCTAATGAAAGACATGATGCATGAGAATGGAGCTTGACTGTGGATGGTTCAGGCTTCCTCTTATGACCAGAACATGGCCTAACCAGCCATTAAAAGCAAAGTAGGATTTTTTTTTTTTTGGCTTTGCCTGGGTTGATAGGATGAATTCACTTTGATAATATTATTCCTTTAAATTATAGTATGGGAGATATGATAGAAGATTTACCTTAAATTATAGTAATGAAGATACATTTTTAAAAATGGAATTAATCATTGAATTGTAGAGAGGCTAATTCAGTAATCTAGCCTAGATTTAAACTAACAGTCCAGTCTACCTATAACTAAGGCATATGCCATAATGGCCTAGTCTGACTTTAATTAAGAGTTGGTATAATAGCCTAAGCTGTGCAAAGGCAGTCCTGGCTGTAACCACCACAGAAAGGTTTGGGTATGTTTTGATGTGTGGGGGAGAGGTTATCTGAAATAGATGATGGATTGGATCAAGCCTTTGCTATTATTTTTTTGCAGGGAGGGGGCACAATCTATAACAATTTTTCTGAAACTAAGAGTAAATTTAAGCATTGCATGAATATTGTGTGTACCTTTAGGTGGTCTGTTTTCTGTAAACCATTTAAAAAAAATAGCTGAAGTGTAGTTTTATACAAATTGTAAAGGCGATCCTAAAGCTGAATTGATGTACACAGAAGAATAGGTGGTAAAATTTGTTGGTAATGGACAAGAGTAAGTTCATTTCATCAGACTGTCTTGTCTCTGGCCAAGGTATGTTTAGTGTAAATGGATGCTGCTGCAGCTGCTTATGTCTTTCCCCACCTGCAATTTTAATGCTCCAGTTTTCTGCCATGTTGCTTCCTTTTGTAGTATTCCACATACATGTGGACAAGAGCAACAACACTGGTAATTTTGGAGCAGAAAAAATGTCCAACAGGGAAGACGCAAAATTTGAAATTTGACTCAGAATCATAGGTTCCTGAAGTTTATGTGTTCTGATCCTTGCTTTTTGATAGAATAGATAACAAAACACTGTATTTTGAAATGTGTGTGCGTGCGTGCGTGCATGTATTTGTATATAATTTCAGCACACTGTTTTTGTTTTTTTAACCAGGAGCTGCTGCCTTTGACAAAGCAACGTTGTGCAGAGATACAAACAATGGCAAAGGGTCCCAAAGCCACCTGTCTTCAAGGAGCCTACATTTTCCATTTCATTGTGAATATGGGGGTATAATTGCTAGTTTTGAAGGTCACCTTTATAGACATCATCCCCAACTCAAGAAAGTTTGTTTTCATCTTGAGTTGCTGATTCAGAATGAAAGCTGCTCCCCATATCAGGCTGAAGGACTACAGAACATCTATGGCAAAGGAGTTAAGGACAGGACAGCCCTAACTAGACTCTGAGACTGGGCAAAGAATTAAATGTTGCTCCACAGATCTCTTTATCCACTAATGTCTCTGAGATAGCAACAGGATTTTGACAAAACAAGGTAAACATGTTCTGTCCTGGATCTCGATTGCTAGTGTACATAAAGTATTTGTTGATGCCAATAGGAGAATTAAGCATCTACTCACTTAAATAATCAGGAATTAACATCACTTGATGTTGGCTCAGTTGTGCCCTATAATTGTGTGAAAAGTGTTGCCTGAGACATACATAAGAGGGGATCTAGAAACATAAGTGTATAATTAAATTATGGAGTAAGAAATTAAAGTCTAGACAAATAGTTATTTCCTTATTGTTCTTTATTTGTCTTCTGGAGACTTTATGTTTTATTTCCCCCCCCCCAAAAAAATTCGTAAATATATTTATTATTTTTAAAGATAAACGGTAAAGAGATGTGCTTTGTATATTTGGAAATAATTTATACACCAAAATAAAAAGTGAAAATAGATGAATATTAGATGCATACCTCTGGTTCCTTTAAATCTTTTATTTAAAAAAATAGCCGAACTATCTTTTGCTTAATACACATTTAGAAAGTGATTCTAAAGCTGAATGAATGTACAGATTGTGTGATCAGACATATAATAATAGATTTTCAGCACAGCAAAATCTTGTTTCTGTTCCGGGTTTATTCAGTGCCACTTTGCTCAGAGTGTCATAGAAAAAAAATTAAAATTAAAATCCAGGGCTACAAAATTATTATTATTATTATTATTATTATTATTATTATTATTATTATTATTATTA
>NC_056524.1:139279134-139287549 GCF_019175285.1 Sceloporus undulatus | reverse complement strand
AGCTTTATATATATAGCACTGTAAATTTACACAGCACTATACATACAATCTTTTAATTAAATGGTTCCCTGCCCTCAGGCTTACAATCTAAAAGACACGACACAAAATAGTAACATAGTTGCTGGTGCATTCTTACTCCTTTCACAAAAAAACCCCTAATAGATGATTAGGGCTGACATTTTCAATCAGTTCATCTTTCCAATCAATTAAAAGTATGGCACTCATTTAAATATTCATCATGATTAATCAGGCATTGCCTGCATGTTATTCCCCAAGAGAACTATTAAATGTAGAACTGTTTTCTCCTTTGCAGACTGATGTTACCTTGAAGAATTATGCCAAACACACATTTTCCTCCTGCATCTCTTGCATTTATTTTGCAGTCTCATCTCCCTCCCACCAGGCCTAGAAAAGATCACTTTGTCATTACTATTTAGCCTCTTCGGGAAACCTTAGCATACCACCACCAAGTCTTTTCCAGGGCAAAGAATTGATTTGGTTTGAGAAGATTGCAGACATGTTTAAAAAGTGTAGAATCAGTTACGAATCTACTCGTGTCTATAGTTTCACTCTTAGAAGAAAACTAACACCACATGACAAAGGATTTGAATTCAAATCAGGAAACAGATGGCATCTTTGCTAAACATTGGGTGATATGCTTTATGCATATGTGCAGCTAGGTCAATGCATCGCCAAAAGTGCTGTCATACCTCAAAAAGGTTTTTGTATACCCAAGGATAGCTCCAACTGGTTCATATGAACTTTATGCTTTATGCATGTGAAACTAGATTCTTTCAAAATTCTGCCTTGAGAATCTAATGCATAGGGAGAAACTCATGTTATTATCACAGCAACCAATACTGACCAAATTAGGCAATAGATAAAGATCAAGTATTTTTTTAGGCCAGCGGGGGCCCCCCCCCCACCTGGCGTCTTCTAGTTGGTTGGCCTGAGGGTTGAAAATGTAGTCCAACTCAGCTGGTGGCCACTAGGTTGAGGAAAGTTTGTTCTAGTTCATAGTTCTGCTCTGGGTTTTAGCCTGAATGTAAAAAGAGCTATCTTTAAAGAAGAGTTGCTGAATACTACCCTCCAAACATGCTCAGAACTTTGAACAGTGCTAAAAGAAGGATGGACTTAAACCTGATTGGATTTATTGCCCCATTGACATGGACATTATGAGCCGCCACTGAGTAAGTTTTTCAGGATGTGTTGTCGTCTTGTCTATGGTTCCATTTATGAGCTGATAAAGGCAAGATGCTAGGCTTTTAAAGGAATAGCAATCCAGACAATATATGCCTGATTGCGCAGTGAATGGTTAACAAGACTGCTGAATTCCACTCGACAATCAAGATAGGAGAAATTTCTCATCATCTCTTTCTCTGTGCTCAAATGAGGAATAGAGGCAGTTTTAAGGTTCTTTTCATTTTCAGGAGCTAAGCACATGTATGCCTTGGTAACATGATGCATATGGTTCTGTAAATAAAACAGCAAGATTGCATTTTATAACAGGTTAATACAGAGTCTGCCAGATGCAGTATAAGAATTAGAGACATTTCAAAGTGTACAGTGGAAAATATAGGTTTCTTGGTGCAAGCATTGGTAGGATGCTCAAGTTTGCGATATGAGTTTATTGCACTCATACTAAAGCTGTCATGTGATTAGAGTCATGTTTTGTGGATGAATGGCCAGAGTTTTTGTTGACCAATCAGTTGTTTTCATATATTTCCATACGGATAACTTCTGGATCGATAATAAAGAACATCACTGAGATAAAAGTTTCCATCAGGATTTTTTTTCAAAGACTAGCATACATCTTGCAAGTGAAATCAATGTAGCTGAATGTAGGAATGAAATCACCTCCAGGAAGATGCTGATGACCAGGCAAATGGGATCTTGCTCAGTTCTTGATACTGATTTACTATTCTCCTGCCTAGGATGCTTGTATGGAAATTAACAAGAGATCCATTCATTACCAATAAGTTGTATCCAAAGTAAAGGATTAAAGGAGGAGGAATATACATAACTCCTCCTATCCTCTGGAGTTGCATTTCTGTTTTGTTTATTAGAATTGAAAGGCAATCTTATAGAGTTATAAGACCCAAGAGTGTACTGTGTATTGTATTCATCTTTCTATTTATGTTATTGTATATTATATGTATTATGTAATATTATGTCTTAATTATAAGAATGTTTCATTGCATACACTTGTAGTTTCTGATTATTTAGTTTTACTACATATAGTTGCTGTTACAGTAATGTTATTTGCATAGACCTCTGTTACACCAGGTGCTGTGTTGCTATCAATATTATTGTCAAGTTGCCTTGTTGTTTTGGGTTGTCCCACAGCACTATAGCACTGGAACCATGTGATATTCCCCCTCCATCATTTAGTATGGCTATACGCCTATAATTACAAATATTGCAAAAAAAAAAAAATGTTACAATAATCCCATAGAAAGAATGCTGTTACTGCTTATTAACTTAAAATTGTACCACAAATCTTAAACTATTGGAAAATATGTTAATTATGAGTAAGTAGGTTTAAAATTAATTTGTTTTTTAAAAATAGAAATCTGGTCTAATTGTGTTTTGATTTTTGTTTTAATAGTTTTTTTAGTTGTACTGTGCTTTTAAGATGCCTTGAATCACATGCTGGGATATAGGTGGGATATAACCTAAATATAATAATAGTTGTTTTAAACTAGTTACTTCCAAGCTCTGGCACAATCCTATCCACAGTCCTTTCAGTGGGACATATTCCTCAGCAAGTGCATTGACAACAGCAGTGGAGTATTCTAGATTTCAGTCTCCTACAGAAAAGGTCTCAGGTAGCAGATGTGAGAAAAACCCTTTACTTGGTAAGGCCCCAAAGAGCTCTTATCAGCCCTGGTAGACAGGGCTGGGTTAGCTGAACCAACACCCAGATTTTCTCTTAGTTACATATGTCCAGTGCATGAGCAAGAACACTGAAACAAAAATTTAAAAGCAACGCTTTTGCAAAAGTATGTGTGAGCATATATATACATGTGGGTGACGTCTGGATCTGATTTGCTTTAATGAGACACTGCTGGAGTAAAAGATGGGAAATTAATTCTCTTTGATCAGCCCAGTTGTAACAAGTGTCCTGCAACGTGCAATTAAGCATTCATTTTGATTATCTCCAGTATTTTTGTTAACCTCAGAGAACTTTGTGAAGTTCTAATGGGTGGTGAGTTTTGTATGCTTAAAATGTTGATTGTATATTTTTTTTATGAAAGCTTAACTGTATCCTACTGAGCAGGGTGGGTAGGTCCAGGAGATGGCAGACAAAGCTGACCCAAGACATGTTCCTGCCTGAAGCATAGCAAATGGTACCCATCTCAATCATTTAAGGCATGTTATGGCAGAAAATCTGCAAGTGTCTCTTTGAGACCTTGGCAAGAAAAATGCAATCAGGCCTAAGTAGTAATCATGAATATGGAACTGTTAATTAAGAGGCTGCCTCCAGCTGTGCTGGATCGGAGCCATGTCAGCCGTACACCCCAGCCCCAATCTGGCCTTCCCAGGGTGCAAAAAGAAGCCGTAAAAAGCAGCTCCTTTTTGCGCTTTGGAAAGGGTGCAATAGCCATGGCACTGCGGCTTTAAGGTGCTCCTTTGGTGCTGTGTCATGTTGATGCAGTGCCAGAGGAACACCATGATGCCATGTGCTGTGTGGAACAGTACATATATCACACCGCCCTGGGGGCAGAGTCGGGGTGTGTGTCATGTGGACACCATGCCTGACTCTGCCCCAGGCCAGCCTTTATGGCCGGTGTGCACAGCCCCTAATTTTGGTGCTGAAGGTGTGCTGTCAAGTAACTTCTGATATATGGTAACCCAAAGGCAACCCTATCATGGTGTGTACTTGGCAAGATTTGTTCAAAGGAGTTTGTCTTTGCCCTCTTCTGAGACTAACAGAGTGTGTGATTTGCCCAAGATCATCCAGTGAGTTTTCATAGCCATGTACGGATTTGAATTTGAGTCGTAGTCCAACACACAAACCACTACACCACACCAGCTCACCTACCTAGATTTACTAAACTGTAAATGTTCCATATTCACAATTGCTACTTAGTCACAGTTGTAATACTATTGCCATGATTGTAACTCCCCCCTCCCAACCTACTTTACCAGGCATTAGCTGCATGTGGAGAAGGAGATCCATTCTGTTGGGAAAAGGAGAAAGAGTGATGTTTCCATCAGGTTTATGGAGAGCAAGCCAGAAGATGTAGCTGATGTGGAATATGGACCTATAATCATAAATTGTTGGAGAGGGAAGCTGAAGAAATGATAGACGTTGCAGATAATTCTTCCATCCACAGTGAGGGTAGTCAGAGGTAGAGAAGGAGGTCCTTTGCAGTAGGTCATCTTGTGAGAGCATCTGCTAGCTTCTCCACCATGGTTCCTTTACTATTGGAAACTATGTTCAGAGTGGATGGCCTTAGACCATCATCAACAACAAGTTTTCTTTGTGGATTTGAATTGTTTTTTTTTTAAGTGCAAGTATAATCCTCATTATACCATCACATAGAATGAAAGAATCTCAGAACTGGAATACACCACAAGGGCCGTCCAGGCTAATCTTTTGCCTTGCAGGAATATGCAATCAAAACCCATAATCCATTATGAATATTCTAAAATCCAACATTCCTACTAAAAGAGTGGAGTAGAGCGGAACTAACTGGGAATCTGTCAGAATAGCAAAACAATAACTGAACAGAATCAGGGGAACGGGTTCATAATCCTTAAAGTTGCTTCAAAACTAATTCAGTCAGCCTGAGGACCTGCCAGCACCCACTGCTCCATCTGTGTATTTGCAAATAGCCAATTTATTATCAGTGGCATAAAAAATACCCAGGATTCACAATGATGAAGAAACTGACTCTCACAGGAGTGTTCCTGGTAAATCTTACCACCCTGAGAAATGGCGGAGCATTTGTGGCAGTTGGGATAGCAAGGAAAAATAAACAGATTCCACTGTGGAATCAAAAGTCCCCTGAGAACATCTTTATTAAGTCACCACAAACCTAAAAGACAGCTCTTGAGCATTCCCACAGGTAAAAGGCAATTGCTCTCCACTCTTTCCAGAAGACTGCTTCTCTTAAGCAATGGATTGTTTTCTCCAATTCCCGGAAGGATTGCTATGTGTAATTAGTGGAAAGAGGAACCAAATCACATGAAGACTTCATCTGGGCATGCTGACTACTCTGGGAAGAGACACAAATACTAATTGCCATTTGAAGGAACTGGATGCAAAGGCAAGGCAAAGCTCATAGCCTGTAGTTCAGCAAATAAGTGCCAGTTATTGATCTGGGCTGAGGGAAGTATGGATATCTCAGGATGTTTGCTACACATTAGAGATGACATAGTAGAGTATATAATGAAAAACATGTACAGTGCTAAGACAGAAATCATTCAGAATATGGAGACATTAAATGTATGTTGCTGTCAAACAGAAAATGAGTAAACTCATTAACTGAATGGTTGGAAGTGACAGCACAAAAGGTCTTGAGGGTTCGAAAAAGAAAAAGAAAATGAAAGAAAAAAAGGAGAGGGCCTACTAGCGTGCCAGAGAACACCGTAAGTCTCTTCTGTATGTTTTAATGATCTCTTTTCAGATTTTGCCTCAGTGATATTTTAAACACAGCCTTACTGAGCAGCAGTGGCAATTCACTGAAGAAAAGGGGCACATCATGGTATGGTTGAGATACTGTTTGAAAATCAACTTTGTTGTATGTGTGTGAAGCAGACATTATACAGCAGCCCTTTTCAATATATTTCTTTTAAAATCCTCTTTATGGGGAGGCCATCTCAAACTATCTAATGATTGGGTTAGTCCTGACTGTGGCTTTTTCAGGCTTCTTTAGGTCCTGAGCAATCTGTGACAAGATGTTCTGTGGACAGGCATGTCCCCAATGGAGAGCAGTCAGGATACTTGCTAGCCAGTAGATCCAGATGACCTCCTCCTTCTGAAGATGATGCCATAACCTTTTTATCGAGTATTAAGCTATTAGCAGAGCTTGGAAAAAAGATATTTGACTCACCAAGTTATATTACCTCTATTTTTCTACCAATGTGGCTAAATTCACTATATTGCCTGATTAACCCAGAAATCTTATACTTTAATGATTGAATTAATGTTAGAATGTTAAAATGCATGCTTCTACCTCTGGGCAGATTCAGTAACAGAGGAAGGTCTAAGGAAAATAAGGATTAAGATTAGAGGAATTGCATCACACACTGTTGTTAGGCTGGCTACTTGAAATGTTATTTGTTGTAGGGGAAGGAAAAAAAGTGGTATCTGTACTGCAACTGCTTGTTTCATTGTTCCTCTGCATCCAATTGCTGCTTAAGATCAGCGAGACTGGCTGGATAACTGAAACAGTCTCTTCCTCTCATCCTGACTAACTTCACAAGGTTGTTGTGAAGGCCAAGTTAGGAGGATGAGAGCCCTGCTCACTTCAAAGTCACTGGAAAAAAGGCAGGATATAAATGTAGTTACTATAAACCAACCAACCAACAAGCAAGTTGCGGAAAAACCTGTGTAGATTTACCTGGGAGTAAGCTCCACAGCACACAGTAGACTTTACTTCAGAGTGAATGTGTATTGGTGAATCGTAGCCTCCTGATTTCTTTTCTAATATATTTTCTCTACAGATAGGTGTTCATTCACTCACTGTATTAATGTGGTACCTTTTATTTTGAGCAGCACTCTCAGTGCAGCGTATAATTTAAAATAGTGGCTTGCAATGCAATAGACATGACACAAAAATAGGGGGACGTGGAACAGAAGAAGAAAATAGCTGAGGTGCCTCACCATCTTGGGGGGCGGGGGAGATCAATGGTTTGAGAACCTTTCCCTTTGATCGCCAGCCATTCTGGAAGCCTGACAACTGAATGGAGTGAACTGTATCTACTATAATCACTTGCCCCAAGCAGGGCACATGGTACTTCTCCAACTACATTTGTCACTTACTGGGATGCTGTGGCTCCAGCTGGCAGATTCAGTAGCTTTGTTCTTGTAAGTGCTTCACAGCAATGTGCACACTTAAACAGCAGTGTCTTGGGCACAGCAGGGTACTCATTAAGTAAGGCACATAGTTTATAGTAACATTTCTTGGTGATTTAATGGGTCTCCCAAGAATCTGGAGAAATAAGTGGAATGTACACACTTTCCCCCCTCGGAGATAATTTGAAGGACAAGATGGTCAGTCTTCAGGCCTTTTTCTTTTCTTTAGAGAGTTTTATCCTTTAATACATGGAACAGTGTTTTATTGCTGCCTCATGTTAAAGCAAATTTTAATGATGCGCAGAATAAACAGTCATTAAATAAACAAAGTGGTTAAGTGCCTCACAGTGAAAAGCATTTTGACTGAACTGAGGAGTGAAAGGAGGTAATTGAAGGGAGATAATGCAACTAGTGCTAGGACAAATATTTTCAATACTTTGAGGAGAGGAAACGGAAGAAATTGTGTGCGTGCGTGTGTGTGTGTGTGCTTTCAAGATATCTATTGACTTATAGAGACCCCATGGACTTCATAAGAACCAGTGTGGTGTATTGGTTTGAGCACTGGACTACAATCTGAGAGAGCAGGGTTCGAGTGCCCACTTGGCCATAGAGACCCAGAGGGTGTCCTTGGGGAACTCACATTCTCTTAGCCTTAAAGGAATGGAAATGCAAGCCCTTGCTGATCCAGTCTTGCTAAGAAACCTCCATGATAGGCCTTAGAGTCACCACAAGTCAGAAACAACTTGAAGGCACATCAACATAAATTTCATAGTGTTTTTTAGGCAATACTCAGAGGTGGTTCTGCCAATTCCTTCCCCTGAAAACATAGCCTTCAGCACTTGGTATTCATTGTGTGTGGGGGGGTCTCTTATCCAAGTACTAACCAGGGCTGACACTGCTGAGCTGCCAAGGTCAGACTAGCTCCACCTAAAAATGATGTAGCTGAGGGCTGTTCCTTCTTTGTCCTAGAAAATATGCTTTGCTGTCACATCAAATCACTTTTGCACACCATGTCAACATTATCATTATCACTGAGCTGTCCATCACAGCTACTACACTTCTTTTCAGGTTAGATGCTGCATCAGTATTTGTGGATTTATTTGTCCCTCTGTGCATCATCTTACACTTACTCGTACCTGTACTGAATCAAATTTTCCATTTTGATGTCCACTGTGGATAGAAGTTCTCAGAACTTTTTGCAATTCATTTTAGATCTCATCATCCTAAATAATTCTGTGCCATCAGTAAATTCAGTTTACCCCATTTACAAGATGATTTATTAGAAGTGTAATAATAATATGTGAGGTAAAGTACACTACTCATTATGGAAGGAAAGATAATCTTGACAAGGAGATGCCAATTTCTATGCAGCTAAGGAACATTAGGAG